>NC_137924.1:34714004-34719004 GCF_963457725.1 Sprattus sprattus
GCTGCTTACAACCACAAAGGTCTGACTCTCACAAGCAACAGAAGCTAGCGAGCGTGCTACCTTTACCCAGAGTCATAAATGAGTAATGAGAATCGCAGGTTTGATGTTGGGATTGTTGTTTTTTTCTATATATTACGCTATTTTTTGAAGATGCTGCAACTCTGGCACAATTCTCCCCATTTGGAGAGGTGTGTTAAAAATTCATTTTAAAATGTCTCAGTTTTACCAAAGATCAGTGTACTTTACTAGGTCACGATAAAAAGCCATAGAAACATTTTATTTAGGAATGAGAGGTGAGGGAGGATGCCACTCAATCGAACTAGAGGTGATAGAATGGATCCATTAGATTGGATCATTTAAAGCACACGACCAAACAGCAGGGAGAGCAGCACAATTTCACCTCTGAAGCCTTCCTTCACCGCCATGCCAGGGGTGATGGAAAAACAAAGCAAAGTAGGTCTCAGAGAGTCGTTAGGGGGTAGGTGTGTGTTTTTTTTTTCTTTTTCCTTTTTTTCCCCTCTTTCCTCAGCGGCCTTGTTTTTTGGGAGATGAAGAGCACGAGAGGGCAGGAGCGAATCCGGGGCAGGGGCGGACGGGAGCTAATTGCGGCCCATTTATCAAATCGGCCGCCAGCCAGGGACCCGAGGAGGACAGGGCAAGGAGAGCGGTTGGGATGAGGGCGCGCACGGAGGGAGGGGAGGATGGGGCCGTACGGTTTGTTAGGGACGTGGTACGAGGCCTGAAGGGTTGAGGGGCCGGGGTGTGGGATGGAAGGGGCACCGCTGGAGAAGTGGATGGGAGGAGGGAGGCAGGGGGGAAAGGGTGGAGGAGGACCGTGGAGGACCGGCAGCGGAGGCTGACCTTGAGGCTGATGGAGGCTGATGGAGTGCCTCGCCCACTGGGGCCCGGAGGCCTGGGGAGCGCTGGGTAAGGTGAGCCATTATGGGGGAGCATCAGTCGTCCCACACTAATGCCGTTGTTGGTTTTTATTTTTTTACTATACATTTTTCCCCCGCTTTATTTGTCCAGTGGGGGAGCAATGGTAAGCAGAGGTCGAAGCTGAAAATAACCCCTGTTACCCCCGAGCCCCAACCCTCTGCCTCGTTTGCTAGCGTGCTTTAGATGGATATTTATATGTGCGTCAGATCTGCCGGCGTCCCGCGCTGCTGGGGAACGCATCAGCCTAATGAGAGAGTGATGGTGCCACCGCGGGGTCCAGCTTCATCAGCCCACAGACCCACTGCAGCAGCATCATCAGTAGCAGCACTTTGACTTTGGCTCTGTGTGCCTCTGTGTCTCTCGCACAACCTCCAACCCCCTTCCCTCGCTTGGCCATACCACAGCCCGGGAAAGGCTATGTACTCACCACAAGATTAGGCAAGGGGGTATGCAGAATGTGGTCACGTACAACAGAGCACATAAGATTTTGGAGAGAGATGGAGAGAGCGAGAGAAAGAGAGAGAGAGAGAGAGGGAGAGGGAGAGAGACGAAGTATGTATTCCCCCATTCACTTGAGGATTTGACTTGTGAAATAAATAATGTATTAAACCTCCCGCTTCAAAATGAAACATCTGCCTCTTTCATGTCGCGCTGGCGAGGCGCCAAACATGACTCTGGGAACGAGGCTCCTATTGTTTCCTGGTGGGGTCCTCCTTGCCAAGACTCAGACCTCAAACACAGGGTCTCCATGCTGCCCCGGGAGAGGCCTGACCTGTGTGCAGAGTTGGGGAGACTTATTCTCTCTCCTCATGGAGTTTGAACTGCAAGCCACAGCCATTTCAACACTATTCTCTATACATTGGAGAGATTGGACTATTTTGTACGAACCACAGTATTTTGATAGCCATCATCACTAGCTTGTGAGCCTGTTTTTTTAAGAGAATTCTAAAATGATTTATAATAGGTTTGCATGGTTGTTAGCCTATGTTTTGATGACATCACTGCATCAAAGAACCCAGTATTTTGTGAAAATGTAGATCACAGTTGATGGGAAATTACCCTCACTGACACATTTAAGACATCAGATCTGTTCAGTGCCTTCCATATCACTTTGCCTTGGAGAATCCCCCCCCCCCACACACACACACACACACACACACACTAAGACACAGACACAGACACACAGATACACACAAACACACACATATACACCTACAATCTCATTCCATCCTTTTAACCATCCTTAAACACACACATCTGACGGCATTCTGTTCCTTATAAAATGTGAATCCCCCCTCCTGCCCCCCCCCCCCCCCCCCCCCCCTGTCTCCCCCAATCTGAGTGGCACTGAGCCCCGGGCCTCCAATTGGACTAAATGAACCGTCTGCACACAACCACCTCGGGCTCACAGGTGGAAACCACATGAGGAGAGCTACTGCCAAGCCCGCTTTTCCCTTTTTTTCCCCGTGATATAGCTGTGCCCTTGCCCAAAGGGGTAAGTGGCCGATGTCTGGGTTACTCTGTCTGGCAGCAAAAAGGGGCTGTGAATTCTTTGGGCTGATCATCAATAATGACTAAAAAACAGGCCGGTGTGTTGGTTTGACTTCTTGGTATCTGTATATAAATATCCCACAGTATTTTGTCTTTGCAAATAAGAGACATGAAGAATTTACAGCACCTGTAGTATGAACCTGTCTTAGCTCCAGTTGTGGAATAATGAACCACATTAAAGAATAACAGCTTTATATTATGGCGTTCTGAATACAGATATAGTACTCATGCCCAAGTCATCCAAGGGGAATTTTTGTCTCTTGACACACCCACCGTTTAAGAGCCTGATCATCACCATGGCAATGTTACCCTGAAACACGTCCCATCACCATGGCAGTATTACCCTGGAACACGTCCCATCACAATGGCAGTGTTACCCTGGAACACGTCCCATCACCATGGCAGTATTACCCTGGAACACGTCCCATCACCATCCCTGTGTTACCCTGGAACACGTCTCGTGTCTGGTATGATAGATGGAATTATTGGTCCTAAAGTCCATACAGATGTTCTCCTCTCATAAAGATGTAGGCTATGATCCATGAGAACATTTACAGTGTTCTACAATAATCATCCCTCCACTTCTTCCATGAGATCATAGAGAACCCCTAGAGCACTCTACAAGTGGGATCATCATTCATCTGTGTCCTCTCCTCTTGTTTGTCTCTGGATTCTTACTGTTTACCCACGTTGGATTGTAAATAAGGGGACTGGCTGATCCATATTTCCCTGGGCTGAATGCATAAGTGGTGTTGAGGATGCGCCAGTGTGTTGACCAGTGCGTAGAGATGCTGTTTTTATGATGGAGGGATGGAGGGAGGGAGGGATGGAGAGTGCTGGCACTCGCAGGGTTTGGGGAGAGCCTGACGCACACCTCAGACATAATTAACACTGCCATTTTAATTAACCTCCCAACAGCCGTCTGACACGCAGGCAGCCGAGCCTGCTCAGGCAGGCCCTACCCCTCCTCCTCCTCCTCCTCCTCCTCCCTCTCCGCCTGAACCCCTCCCCCTCCACCAGAGACAGTGTCATTCATTATAGATCAATTTGCTAATGATCTTCCTGTTGGAAAGTTGAAGCTCTCATTCATTTTTGACTGTGTTGTTTTCCTTTGTCTACGGTACGTGAGATATGGAGCTGGGGTTCACCTCTGTGCCATGGGGCCTCTCTCCGGGTCACCACCACTGGGTCGCTCTGATAGACACGAGCAGGTCGTAGTGGGTTGGAGGGTATGCCTGGATGTGAGCTGCTGTTGGAACTTTTGATGTTGTGGGTCACAGAGCAGTCTTTTGGCCAGTGTTATATTTACTCTGCCTTATTTGTTTCTTAAACTCACCCAATCATCTATCTCTAGTGCCACCATCAAGGCACATAAAATCTACCCATAAAGCTTTTCTTTGTGAAGCCCAGTAAATGATTTCTGACGCCCCCCCCTTCCCCCTATTAACGAGTCTGGCATGGGCTTGCTGGTGGGGCACTGTGCTTTGCCGGGACTGACGTGCCTCCACTCGCCTGGGTCGGTGAGATTTGGCACATTGGCATGCAGATATTGGGACTGACAGGAGCAAATGGTAATGGTGAGGCCCCATCGGGTGGGCACAGCCGTGTGTGCCAGTGTCTGGTGTGGCATGATTACAAATGCCACGTGGGCTTCTCAGCTAAGAGGTGCATGACGAGCACACACGTGGAGTAGACCTGACTGTGGTGGTTTATTGCTGTTATACGTTGTGAATCACAACTATGCCGTCAAGACAGTTATTTCTAGGCTTTATATACCGTTGGAGTATTTTGTAGTATCTAAGATTCTCTGTAATTAAGGCTATTTGCCATTGTCTTAAGGTGATGGTCTTGTAATATTACAACACTTACATTATATTCACAGAGTTACCGATATATGCTGAAGTGCTCTGCCTGATGTAGGTGTGAAGAGCGGTTTAAGGTAACAGCAGGTAATGCTGGGTGCTGTGAGTGTGGGCTGCAGGCCTAGCAGTGGCTGCATCCCCGCTGGTCGAGCGGCTTCAAAGGCCAGGGTGGGCCCATGGAGCTCCCGCACCAGACCGCCTGAGGGGAGCAGAGCGGCTCCTGGTGGGGGCCGAGGACGTGGGAGCTGAGCAAACAACCGTCTTCCCTGCCCCTCTATTATTCCAGCCTCCTGCCTCCCTTGCCCGCCGTTTGAAGGCAGGAAACAGGAGTTAGCTCATGGCTGTGAGGGGTTGGGGGGGAGCTCAGATTCGGGAGGAGGCGATGGGGAGGCATGTGGCTCTGGGTGATACTTCTCTGACCCTGTGCAGCAACCACCCCCCTCCAGCCTCCATCGAACCTCCATCATTCTCTCTGTCTCCCTCTCTCTCTGTCTGTTTCTTACACACCACTGTTTCCCTGCCCCCCCCCCCTCTCTCCCCACCTCACTGAGCACTCCAGCACACAACTCCCAGAAATCCCCTCACAATAGCGAGGGAGGGAGCAGCAGGCTTTGTTTTAGTGCCTAATCCAGAACAGATGGGGGCAGT
>NC_137924.1:34726504-34769004 GCF_963457725.1 Sprattus sprattus
TTCCTCCTCTTTCCCCGTTCTTGCTTTAAACAGCATAGCATAGTATCATTAAAAATGTTCGCCCTTTCATTTACTTATTTATATTTGCTTGCTCCCGCTTTGCCGCCCTAGCCCGCTTCAATCCCAGAATTCCTGTTAACGGCGGGGACGAGAGCGGAGCGTTGCGGTGGTGGTGGCGGGTGGCGGGTCCCGGGACGGCTTCTGACACCACTTAAACGAGCCGCTCTTCGCGCCCCCTCCACTCCGTGCGCTCACTTCAAAGCATGCCTTTTTGCCACGGCAACTGTCAACACAAGGGAGACAGAGAGAAAGAGAGAGAGAGAGAATAAGAGAGAAAGTGTGTGTGAGAGAGAGAGAGAAAGACAGAAACAAACAAGGGAGGAGCAGCCTTTGAGCGACAAAAGGTCTTTACCCACCAGTCTCTCGTGAATGTTCACTTTGTGCTGTGCACTTTTTACTTTTTTCCCCTCTACCTTCATTTTAAAAGAAGAATCAAATTGCTATCTCACCGTAGTCACTTAAAAAAAAAAAGAAAACTCTTCCCCTCCAACATTTTTCTTGTCTTCCACTATTATTTTAGGGGGGCTTTCTTCCTCCTGTTTCTTTTCTTTAACTAGCGTGTGGCATTATCTTTTTGGGGACAGCTTTGCTTTATTAAAAGGAGGTGAGTGTGTATCTCGCCATGCCGGCTGGCGTAACTGTCACCTGTAAATGGTAATGGAGCCTATGACGGCTGAGGGAGCCCGTCTCAGTGCGCCTTTGATTGAGCTTTCATTGTTTTCCTTCCGGAAGCTTCTCTCCCCCGGTTGACACTCTCTGGTAACATTGATAGATGCCACACCATTCACATTCTTAAAGTTTCTGTTTACACACTGCTGGGTTTTGGATCCCAATTTTAATGGTTGTGTGATAAAGTCACCATAAAATTCATAATCATCACCTATTGTCTTGTAAAGCCTATGTGTACGCTACCTTTCACAATAGGTAAAAGGTGTCTGAATAGTGAGTTTATACTGGTATGTGTCAGATTTGCATAAAGTCTATTGGAACCTGAGTGGAATACATTTGTGAAGGACAGGCTCATTTACCTCTCTTGGCCAATGCAGACTCGGGAGTATAAAAAAAGCAACTTAATATGTTTATATGAAATCAAAGGTCCTGGTGCCCAATTAGAGAGATGTCCAGCATGTTCCTCTGCTGCTCTCTCAGATGTGATAGGAAGAGCAGTAATGCTGTTGTTTGGGGGGAGGTTTCAGACGGTTTAAGCGGCATGTTGTGTGTGCTCTGAAACACATGTGACTGATGTCTGTGTTGTGGGCACAGGCTCTCTCTGTTTGACTAAGCACCACATTTCTCTCACTCCCACCCAAACAAAGGCAGCACGTTCAGTACTGATTAATGTTGATGGTTGATGTCATGTCAGCACTGCCCATTGTAAACCGCAGCCTTTATGGGACACCCACAGATGACGTCAGTAGTTTGATGGTCTAATCTAGGGCTGGCTTTGCATTGTAGAACTCTTGCACAACTTTAGTTCATAATATTTAGCACTCACTTGAGGCTTGTTTGACACACGGCTGCAATTAGCACTATTGATTAACCAAATGTACCGTTTGATGCCCATGGCTCTTGTAACCTTGTTATTGAAGACACTGAGCCCACTGAGAGAAAAAATAATGGAAATCAGACTTCCAAGCTTATCATGATAAAAGCCTTCTGTGTCAAAACAGACATTTTATTTTGTGTGGTCATAGTCTTGATCTTTTTAGTTTTTTTACCAAGCAGGACTCAACTTTCCTTGTTGTAATGTGTCCTGTTTGCTGTTGAGTCCATGCTTTCTCTTTTCTCTGTGTCTTCCCCCTCTTCTGCCCCCCGTCCCTGTGGGCTTTGGTGTGTAATCTGGCCCGGGCAGGGTTGCTGGTGGGTTAGGGCCAGCTCGGAGACTCAGACTGGTCACCAACCGTTTATCTCTCCTTCCCAGCCTCACTTCCCCGCATCCCCTGTTCCTCCGCCAGGTTAAGTCGTTCCCCCATGCCCCTCCTCTGCCCCCAGGGGCATCCAGACCGGTTTGAGCCTGCCCCTTCACATTCAGGGCTGCTCTCCTCTCCCAGGCCTCCTCCCCTCAACCAACAAGTGACCAGCTCTGTCTGCGGCAGGATCCAGGATCCGTGCCTAATGCATTAGCCCATCTTTCCGGTGCTCATTCATTATGCTGGATTTGTGGAAGGAGAGAGGTTACACAATGTCTGGATTTTTTGTGGCTCCCCTTACTCTGCAGCCAACTTTGAACTGTTGTGGCGAGGAAAGAATGGGAGGAAAAAGCTGATTAAAATGAAATCTGCTCCATGAAAGATGTTGTTGAGCAGCGGAGCAAATCTTCAACATGCCCTTTCCTTAACCTTTCTGGAAAAGGTCTCCATGCTTACTCGAGCAGTGTTTTGTCTCTCCCGCAGATTAGATGTACTGTTTATGTCTGTTCTCATGTGAGGTTTGTAAACAAAGCCCAACAGGACTCACTGGACATATTCTTAGACTTCCATTGGATTTGGGAAGTCCATTCACTCATGTGGCCGATTCCTGTGGATTATATTAACTGCGTTGAGTTCACATTTTTGATGCACTTTAAATTCAAGGATCCACTTCTTAAGTTGTTTACCATAAAACCCCCAGCAGACTTGCAGAATGGATTCTACTCTGGTTTCTACTCATCCATGTTCAAATAAGTAACTAGATACCACACTAGTTGCTAAGTTTATACTATAATACTTAATTTTTATATAGCGCTTTTCTAAATACTCAATACTACTGTATTACTAAGACTTAAGTCTACATAAATACTTTGGGAGGGTAGTAGATGGATGTTGTTGCTTAGTGATATGGATTTATGTAATGTTGTGGGAAGCTTTGTTGTGACTTCCTAACTTAGGAGGTTGCAGATTTATCTCTGAGAGCCAGAAAGATTTGCTCATTCACTGACAAATACGCTGTAACCTGTTAGCCATATTGATACGAGAACCCTGCCTGCTAGAAATATTTTCATGGTGATGTCTCATTATACAACCTGTTTTGTGGAAAGCAGATTTTTCGCTAGTACTTACTGATAGCATTTGACATTACAGTTGATCTTTTCTTACCCGTTTATGTTTGAGCCTTCTCATGCGTTGGCTGACTGTAAGTAGACATCCAGGGTATGGTGGTGTAATATCCGTTTCTTGTCTGCATAGCTGTCTCCTTCTCTCTCCCAAAGATGTAGAGGAGCCAAGCCCTGCTCTGTTTGTTAGTCCGAGCCCCCAGGCCACTCTTTCAAACAGATGAGAAGACTGTTCCCATGCTATCACAGCACAGTCAGTATGCACCTGATGATGTCCTCCCTGTGTGTGTGTGTGTGTGTGTGTGTGTGTATTTTAACAGGTGCAGTATCGAGAGTTGAAACCGGATCCCAGCCATAGCCCAAATAAAAGAAAGAAAAATAACCCGGGATAGCTGCTTCCCGCCACCTCATCACCCCTGACTCCCACATAACCCTCCTCCTGTGGAATCTTTCCCAGCAACACGTTGCCAAGGAGGAGAGAGAGGAACGAGGAGAAGGAAGAACTGCACTGAACCGGAGGAGAGAACCTTTTTCTTTCTTTCCTCTTTCCCCCACCTCTGTCATTGTCAGGCTCTCTGTGTGTACAAATGGAAGTTAAATTGCTGTCATGAAAAAGGACCACTTCACTTTGTTGTCCTGATGGCTGTTCTGAAGGAGTCCATGACGGTAGCATGCCACATGACTGCAGACAATGACATGGACAGTTTTAACAGCCAACATGTCTGTGCTGAGACTGGTTATCAGAGTGTTTGTTTAACTGGAAACATCCTCACACATACTTTATCACTTACCAACACTGACAATTTTGGATGCCCTGTTGTTATTGTGTTCTATTTGCCATATTTAGATTATAAGCAACAGAATATTTTTTTTAAAGATGCCGTGGATTCTTGTCTTTTCTCTTTTTATTGAGAATTGATTTTGGTTTACTGAAAATCTGTTTTTACAATGACTTTGATGGAGTTACAGTACTGTACTCTTTATTTTCGTAGTGAAGAATGGCAGCCTTGGTTTTTGCCTGCATGAAAACAATAGCCTTAGAGATCCTCTTGCTCCAGTCAGCAGTGACATTTACTGCACAAGCTCTCCCACTAGTGTGCCAGTCCTCTCAGTCTCTCAGTCTCTCGGCTCGCGGGTTAAAAAGACCAAATGGCCAGTGCAGAGCTCGCCCCCTGAGAGAGAGAAAGAGAGAGACATAGAAAGAGAGAGAGTTTGTTACCAGAGCAGCCCCTTGTGATGACATGGACCCATCGGCCGTATTTCAGAGCCTTCATCAGGCATCAAACGATACCCCCCCCCCCCCACACACACACGCACACACCACCTCTCCTGTGGGTTGGCTGCTCTGCTCTGCTCTGCTCTGCTCTGCTCGTGGTGCCATGGAGCTGATAGAGATGTCCCCACATGCAGACACAAACACCAGGCAACCCGTGAGCCCAGCTGTAATCTCATTTGAAAGGCTGCTTGCTCTCTCGCTCTCATTTCCACTTGCGCCACTTCAGTGGGCATCATCTCTCTCTCTCTCTCTATCTATCTCTCTCTCCCTCCCTCGCTCTTTTTGCCTGAGGCCAGAGTTCTCTCTCTCCATCTGCCCCACCTCCTTTGCCCAGCACTCAACTTTGATCTCTCTTTTAGAATGTGTGAGTGTGTGGTTGCTTGGCTGGGTTGTATTCTGTGTGTGTGTGTGTGTCTGTGTGTGTGTGTGTGTGTGTGTGTGTGTGTGTGTGTGTTTGTCTCTGTGTGTGTCTCTGCGTGTGTGTGTGTGTGTGTCTGTGTCTGTGTGCAGTTCTTCACTGTAGTTTTTGCTGCATCGTCTGTGTCAGCATTGAGACTTTTATAAAAAAAATGTTACCCCAGACTCCCCCACTCAACCTCCTCCTTCTCTGAGGTCGTGTCTGTCTGTAGGGGGAAGAGAAAGACTGGGTCCACTGGGCACTGGGGGACTGTATCGCAGCTTTAGGCAGATCTGGTAATGGTCGAATGTCTATGTGTGTAAAGTAAAGTTTCGAAAGTGTCCGTGGTGGGTAAATATTGTGGAGCGTTTAGCATCCCGAAGCTCTTGTCTGTTGCTGTTTTTTAATTTATTTCAGAATTTGAAAGATGCCCATGCTATGTCTGTCAGCAAACCAAAGTGAATTCATGATGAACTAGTAAAGCAATGGATATAAAATAGAATGTAATGTATCTGTAAAAATGCAAGCAGAATAAGCACTTTCATTTGCACCTCTTTAAACTTATTTATTGATTTCCTTTCTTTCATATGTGTGTAAATAAGACACTTGATAATTTATCTGTGTATTGTACATGCTTGTAAATGGTCAAATGGTTTCAATTGTTGTATAGATGTTTGTGTGTCCTTTGGATGGATTTGAGCCTGCTGTGTTGCCTGTGACATCATCATACTCCCAGTTGCTGACCAATGAGATTTCAAAGGGCAGAAATGGACATCCAATGGAGAATGATTAAGATATATCAATGGAGTATCATACAGAATGCGCCAGTTGTCATGTCTGTACATTTTGAAAAAAAAGTAGAGGGAAAATATTAAATATTTTTTATTGATCTGTGTTCACTTTCTCATATCTGTATGTGACTAGCCCCTTGCTTAGTGTCATCAGCTTACTGTTGATGTGTCTAGACTTTATTTCATTTCAGATTTCACACAAATGCACTTCACCAAAAACCCCTCTGTTATTTTTAAAAAGAACATGCAGTATCAGTGTATCAAAGGTAAGTCTTTTTTTATGCTCATCAACAAACACAGAACAAATTAAAATGGCCATGCATAAGCAGTATGTTAAAACAAGTACTTTATAGTAAAACAAGGGCTTAAGATGAAGAGTATGGTAAGTAATGTATACTTGCCAAGGCAGAATGAATCACCCTTTCGTTTGTTAAGGTGATGGACATTTGAATGTTCTCTGGGTGTAGTCATGGGCTCATGAGATTATTGGAAAGGGGAGTCAAAACGGTGTGGTGTGTCCTTCACTGGTAGAACACCTGGAGCTTATCTCTCTTGGCTGTCTTTCAGGCTGTCTTCATGGTTGGCTTTGAACTTGAGTCCTTTAATCTGAGTATGGATAGATAGCTCAGGATGGAAGTCACAGTCTACCAAGAGCACACACAGGCCTTCAGAGCCTGTCCCTAACACACAGATGATTCCCCCTGCATTGAGCTCTCCACTAGTCTGTGTCTCACACACACACACACACACCTGTGTTTCTCCTTCACACACCTGTGTTTCTAAACCCCCCAGCACAGAGAGGAGCAGGACCTGCACCGCTGATAAACATACCTCCTGAACACATGCACTCCAAAACCCTGGAGGAGCATGACCTGTCTTTAATAACCATACCAAAGCGCACACACACACACACACACAGGATGATGAAGGGGCCGTGCTTCACCCATTGCGGCGGGGGTTAGACTCCCCCACCCACAGCCCCATCTCTGTGGCCCATGTCATTTATTAGTCTGGGGTGTCCCCTGTGTTGTCTGATCCCTGCTGTTATTCAATATGGGGAGTGTGTGTGTGTGTGTTCTCCAGCCCCAGCAGCAGGAAGCTGGAGCCCCACCAGTGGAGCCTGTCTGTGCTAATCACCCCCTCGCACCCAAAAACAGGTCAAGAGCGTTCTCTGCGTTATTAATTAGCCTCGGTGACCAACCATCGCTCTCCGCCTGACAGCCTGCCGTCCGCCGCTCGCTCCTCGGGTTCTAATCTTACCTCTCTGTCGGGCTGGAGCTCTCCACACCATCCCTCTTCTTCTCCTCCACCTCCCTCCTCCTGGCCCCAACCGGCTGTCTCTGAAGTTAAAAAAGGGCCGTACTCAGGAAACGGCCTATCCTTCATGTCAGAGCGGCTTCTTCCTCTCTCTTTTGTTGGCGCCTTTAACCTGCGGGGCCCTGAGTGTTGGAGCCAGGGGTGGGAGCGCCTCTCATCCCTCACCCCGCTTCACCCCACATGGTGTGCAGATGAGCCCGCTCCATCTCTGTCCTCCACCGCTGCTGGGACCTCACACATCACGCCCAGCTGCTGCTGACGGAGCAACCTGGGGGCCCCAGCATGACAGGCATGGCTGAGGTGAAGCTCTGGAGCAGAGGGGCCCTCCGTATGAAAGACAGCCTGGTGCTGGGAGGATAGTCCAGCAGGACAGATATATGTCAGGATCAGATATATGTCCAGTATTGTCAGCCTGTCTAAACCACAGTGTTCAATTCACCATATGAGAATTAGTGCAGATGTAAAGCGCAGCTGTAGTGATGTTTGTACGGTGTGTCTGAGCAGAGGACTGTACCTAGATATTTAAGAATGTTGGGAACATCTAGTTGCATTCATACTTGACTTGTAGACAGAGTCGAGCCACATTTTGTGTGGTTATATAAACAACCTGAATGTAAGAGTAACATGTGCCATTCTGATTCAATATTTGAGCTTTGGTTTTCAAATATGACTAAAGCAGCCCTTGTGATAAAAGTTCAAGTATGAGAAGAATACCAATTACTGAATGACCAGTTGCTCAGAAATAAAACATTTTCTTTATTAATACACGTAATTCAGAAATATACAGGAATTTCAAAACTGTACAAGTGTCCAGGCGCCTCTCCTCGCCTCTCCTCTCCTCAGCTCTGAGTCAGACGCCCAGAGCAGCGCCCCCCTCCAGCAGCAGCTGTCCCTCAGCCTGCAGGTCCTCCAGCAGCAGCACCAGGAGCCCGGTGTGTGGCCCCTGGCAGCGCCTCAGTGCTGGGCTCAGCGTGCCCACGTACTGCCCCATGCCCAGCAGGGTCTCCAGGTCATGGGCCAGCTGTGCCGCCTTGGCATTCGCCCACCCGCCGGTGACCGCCTTGGCCCCGTGGGTGAGCAGCGCCTGGGCCAGCCTCGGGGGGAGGTGGAGAGGAGAGTCGCCGCTACACTCAGGCAGCTCTCGCTCCTGCTGGTAGCTGAGCAGCAGACAGGCCAGCAGGCAGGAGCAGGTCTCCACCAGGGCCAGGTCCTGCACCTCGCAGACGGCGGCGCCAGAGGCATGGGACGAGTCGCCCTCCACAGCGCATTGCTGCAGCTCCTGGCGCAGTGTTGCCGCAGTAATCAGGTCCAGAGGGGTGCGGCCCGAGTCATCTCGGAGCTCCAGAAGTGCAGAACCTAAGAATGAAGAGACAGGTGCGGCACTTAACAGAACCTAAGAACGAAGACACAGGTGCGACACTTAACGGAACCTAAGAATGAAGACACAGGTGCGGCACTTAACGGAACCTAAGAATGAAGACACAGGTGCGGCACTTAACGGAACCTAAGAATGAAGACACAGGTGCGACACTTAACGGAACCTAAGAATGAAGACACAGGTGCGGCACTTAACGGAACCTAAGAATGAAGACACAGGTGCGACACTTAACGGAACCTAAGAATGAAGACACAGGTGCGACACTTAACGGAACCTAAGAATGATGACACAGGTGCGGTACTTAACAGTCCATTCAGGAAAACACAATCACAAATAAATTACCGCAGATGTCGTATACGAGGTGAGTATTAACACAAGCAGGCATACACGCATACTGTATACATCCTCCATCCCACCCACACACATATATGAGAGGAAGACAACAAACACTGGTTCAACAGGCAGCTGGACTAGCAGCATAGTCTAGTTTAAAGTAAGGGCTCTTCGCTTCTCAAAAGATGATTTCTGTGGACACAGCACTTGATTACACTTGACTACTCAACTTTCTATGGCATTACAAGCACTTCTGACACTCAAGGCATTTTCCTTTGAATGTGTGGGTGCACTGACAGCCTCCTCGCCTCCTCCCTGAGCTGCAGGAATGTGCCGTTGCTCCCATACAACACCCAAACTCTACCATCAAAAGCCGGGTCAAGGCGCTAGAGTGTGTCACACAAAAAGCACTTTCCCTGAATGCAGCAAGAGTGGTAAGTAATAGAACAGATCAGTGTCTACTTTTAAAACAAACACACAGACACACACAGACACACACAGACACACACACACACACACACACACACACACACACACACACACACATTTCCAGGTACACAGCTCACAGCGTGGGTACACGAGGATCAGCAAGTGTAGTCTGAAAGCATGAGGGGGATAGAAGCTCCCCCATCTGCATTGAAGGATGAATCTGCATACATTTCCCTCATCCCGAGGGGGTGTGCATGGAGGGGGGGTGCTGGGCGCTGGGTCAGGGAGCAGGCCAAGGTCAGTGCGAGAGCCGTGCTTAATGGCCAAGCAGCCCACCTCAGATCAAGGGGAGTCGGTGGAGGAAGAGCCAGGGGACAGGATCTTCGTCTCAGGTCATTATCACGACCCCCCGCCCCCTCACACACAGCCCAACCAATGCCCCAGTTCTGACTGATTCAGCCTTGCCCTTCACATCGAAGGAGGGAGGTCAAACTGGGCAGGGTTGTGGGCTCTGTCAAAGGTGTGTGCCCTACTTAACATGCCCCTGCTGATGAGAGGCCCAACAAAGATACTCCTGAGGTGGGCAAGAATTTCAGCAGGGCAAGAACGGTGTGCGCCCTTCACCGCGGAGAAGAGATCCTTGATATGCTTTGTACATGTCTTGTGTCTCGTGATGAATAACTGACTGAAGGACACTTGTGTGAACAGTGTGTGCACAGTATGTGTGTGCAGTGTGTGTGTGTGTTGTACATGTGTGCTAGTGTTAGTGAAGCACGTGTGAATTTTTTTCCTTCTACTTTATCAAGATGTCCTTCAAACATGCCTGCACATTTTTAGATGTTAAACCTTTGAAACCAAATCTAGCCAATCCCCTACAAGTATCTTGTTTGTTTCATGTGCCACGATCAAAAGAATTCTTGACTCTCAGAACAAAAGGGTAACTTGCTGAAAAAAAATGACTTGACTTTCCCCCGGAAAAAATACTACTTTATCTTTTTTAGATGAGGTAGCTTTCTGTAGTTATGAATGGTGCATTACAATGCTTAGTGAAGTGCATCACATCCAACAATCACTGTGGATGGAAACAGTCACATAAAGCAAGCTGACATTACAGAATGAGAAAAATTCACACCACAGTAACTGCATCTACATATTATGTTGATGTTAATGACAGCAAATTCACATTCTTTCAAGCTGCCCCCGAATTTGAACAAAAACTAGTTTGCAAAATGCTAAATATTTACAGCGTGCAGCAGACAGCAGAGTTGAGTGTGAATCCAATTTAGTGGACTCACAGTCATCTGCATTCTGCTGGTAGTTCTGCTGCAATGCATGGGGGACAACATCCGCAGACCTCCCACAATTGTTTAACGGAGCCGAAAATGAAGACCCGCATTCTGTTTAGTAACTTTTAGTAACTTGTTCCGAAGAACTGTTGGCTAACCAACGCGTGGTGTATTAAAAATACACCACGCGTTGGTTAGCCAACAGTTCTTCGGAACAAGTTACTAAAGCCTGTACATGAGGCAACGCATCGCACAAACTCAGCACTTGGTGGAGACGATGTCATGCCGCTATGCATTTGATAGATTTAATAGACGTCTGTTTTCTTTCTACCTACAGAGGAGAAGAGTCCGCCCATCTGCTAGACATTAAGAGACGGTGATGAAAGTCTGTGGTCTGTTATGACGGGGCTATGATTGTACAGAGTGTACCCTTCCCAAACTCAGACGCTGGTGTGGAGGGGGGGTGTTGGGGGTAAGTATGTCAGGTGTGAACAGAGCAAACTGCTCCGCTGTGCTGGGCTCACTCTGCCCTCCCCAGCATGCCGAGCGACTGCGGGGGACTTATTAAAATACAGGAAATCAGAACAGCAGATCGGTGTGGGGTTGTGTTGGGGCAACCCTCCTGCTTCCCCCTTCCCATTTCTGCCTCGTTTTTTTTTTTTGTGTGAGCCTCCCCTCTCCCCTGGTTCCCCCTACTCCCCTCCCTTCTCTACCATGCAAAGGAGGCCCTGGCCCCAATCAAACCCATCAGCTTGGAAGGAGCCGGCTGCACTCTCTGCCCCCACCTCTTTCTCTCTCTCCCTCGCTCTCTCTCACTCTCTCTCGCTCCCTCGCTCTCTGACGCGCTGGTCCCTACCGCCATGGTGTCAAACTGCCTGACAGGCGGAAACCTGGAATGTGACAAAGGCAGAGATGGGAGGGGGGCTGACAAGCATGTGGGGGTCCAGTGGGGGACTATCTCACCCTCTCTCTCTACTGCCTTCCTTCCTTCCCTCTCTCTCTCTTCTTCTCTCTCTCCCTCACCCTCTCTGCTCCGCTGCTCGCCAGCAGCAGAGCTTGATGAATGCAAGCGGCAGGCCGATCTTCCTCCCCCAGGACAATGGAATCAGCACTGCCTATTCTTCACAATGGCCCATGAAATACACATCTGTCAGTGCTTTGCCTCACACACACACACACACACACACACACACACACACACACACACACACACACACACACACACACACACACACACACACACACACACACACACACACACACACACACAGAGGTAGGCAGGCAGGCAGACCCCTTGAGTGAGAGTGGCCAGGGCTTGATATGATATTGGCTCCCACATCACGGAGAGCGATTGAAGTGAGTCCAGGTATTGGCGCGATGTGTCAGATACCCCTGTGCCTCAGATAAACAAAACACCTGAGGGACTCAATGAGAACACGGCTAATTATGCAGACACACTGCTGCTGCCCTCTCTCTCCCCCTTTCTCTCTCTCTCTTCCCCTCTCTCTCTCTCTCTCTCTCTCTCTCTCTCTCTCTCTCTCTCTCTCCCTCATGGGAAGCAGCAGGGGAATGTGTGTACCTCCCAGACAACCACCACCACAGACAGACCTGACAGAGCAACCTAGAGACACACACACACACACACACACACACCAGCACAGAAGTAGAGCACAGCAGGCAGCCCTTTTGGCCTTTAGAGGGCAGGCAAAGACTAGAAACAGAAGAGTGTAGAGGTGGCAGAGCTATGGACGAGAGAGAGAGAGAGAGAGAGAGAGAGAGAGAGAGAGAGAGAGAGAGAGAGAGAGAGAGAGACGAGCAACAGAGAGCTGTCCTTCATTTCATTTCCCCTCTGCTCTTGAGAGGCCAGTGAATGCAGCGGATGAGAGAAAAAACTGGGCTGTAAATGTCTAATCAGTGCCTGACTGATGCTTCTCAACCACAGGAGACTCCAAACATATTGCAGGATTGCAGTCGGGCAAACACGGGGGTCTAACCACTCTTTGGTGAGATCAGTCAGGGTTCGTGACATTACAAGCTGCTTTTGGGCAGTGCAGTGTGTGCTGCTCCTGACACTGTAAACGCATGTTTCACTGTGACAGTGCAGTCAGTATGTGCTGCTCCTGACACTGTAAACGCATGTTTCACTGTGACAGTGCAGTCAGTATGTGCTGCTCCTGACACTGTAAACGCATGTTTCACTGTGACAGTGCAGTCAGTATGTGCTGCTCCTGACACTGTAAACGCATGTTTCACTGTGACAGTGCAGTCAGTATGTGCTGCTCCTGACACTGTAAACACATGTTTCACTGTGACAGTGCAGTCAGTATGTGCTGCTCCTGACACTGTAAACGCATGTTTCACTGTGACAGTGCAGTCAGTATGTGCTGCTCCTGACACTGTAAACGCATGTTTCACTGTGACAGTGCAGTCAGTATGTGCTGCTCCTGACACTGTAAACGCATGTTTCACTGTGACAGTGCAGTGCAGTGTGTGCTGCTTCTGACACTGTAAACGCATGTTTCACTGTGACAGTGCAGTGTGTGCTGCTCCTGACACTGTAATGCATGTTTCACTGTGACAGTGCAGTCAGTATGTGCTGCTCCTGACACTGTAAATGCATGTTTCACTGTGACAGTGCAGCGTGTGCTGCTTCTGACACTGTAATGCATGTTTCACTGTGACAGTGCTGTCAGTATGTGCTGCTCCTGGCACTGTAATGCATGTTTCACTGTGAGGATATGGTAGTGGGAGTGAAGCCTACAGCTGAAAGCAGCACATTACAGATGTTCCATATATACTGCATCCAGACCGAGACAGAAATAATGTGAGTATGAGAGAGCGAGAGAGAGAGAGAGAGAAGACTAAACATATGCATACACAAAGGAATGACTGGACTTCTACCTTACGTTCTATTAGGAGAAAAGGACAATAGAGAACATACAATGAACACTACTTGCTAAGTCTACCACCTTACTGCAACATGCTGAATAGGTCCTTTGTGCTCATCAAGGAGCCAAGCTTCAAGTATATTTTCAGGTGTAGTTGCCTTTATCCGAGGATGAGATTTTAGACACTGAGACTGGAGTGGTTTGTTAAATAAAGCATCACATGGTCCTAACAGGACTGCAGAAAAGTACCACTCTTAGCCAGACACAAAAACATAACTGCACATCAATCTTTTTGGATGGCTGTTGACGAACACCACTTAGGGGCAGTGATTATGCTACCATTTTCTTCATCTAGCATATCTCCAATGGCACAATTGATTTTTTTTTTCTTCGTTCACCTATGAAAAAGTGGGCTCTGTACAACTATATACAGCATGAAGCTTCTGAGCTTCTCTTGAGATTAAAGACTGAAATAAATCCTCGTTTATAGATGAGTAAGATGTTGTTGAGTAGCCACAAATAAACACAACTGCAGTGTTTTCAAGTAACAATTGATCTGTACATGTCCATCAGTCCTCAGGAACCTGATACTCATTCTAATAGTATTTATATAAGAGCATTAAGTGCAATGAGTGCTTTCAAGCATTAAGATGGTCATGGCAGTTAGCCAATTCTATGTTCGTCCAAAGACAAGAACAGGAAATGCACTGTTTAGTAGCACTGGCCATTTTCTACTCTTAGAGCACTCAGAGTGCTTTACTGATTAATGCCTCAGACATCCATCCATTCACACACTGATTGTGGAAGCTACTATCTAAGGTGCCAACCTGCACATCGGGAGCGGTTGGGGCTTCTGTGTCTTGCTCAAGGACTTGCTTTGAAACGAGTCGAGATCGAACTAGCAACCTTCAGATTATTGAACGACTCCTCTACCTCTTCAACCAGTTAAAATCAGAAGAAACTAAATAAAATACTTATAGGGTGTTGTATATCTGTTGATCTTGAGGCTTTTACTTATAGCTTCATCATGAGAAGGTAAGAGGAGTTGTGTGCTCCAGAAACCTTGTGTGCTTTGCACAGAATAACCACTCACCCTTGGAATGAACTGTTGAATAGCCATTGTTCATCCTCAAAAGGCTTTAACACCAAATGCACATAGCCTTCAAACCGGCTTCACAAAGCCTGTTTGAAGGCCAGCCAAAAGCCAGCCAAGAACAACTGCAGTGATGGCAGGACAAGCAGGTGGCGGGGAAAGAACAGATAATTCAATGGAGAGAAAATGTACTGTGCAAAACAAATCACACAACCTTGTAAAGTTAAGCTGCAACCCAACCTTTACTTTAGACTTAAAAATCAACACCCTTCCTCTCCATACTTCAAACTTGTGCACACTAGTTGTTGGGTACAATGATATTATTTAAGTAAAGTATGAAGTAAGTTCAAGTCAGTCGTGAAAATAGTTTATAATGTGTTGATTTGACATGAAATGACTCCATGGCTCATTGCTGTCTTTAGAGGAAGATTCAGTTGAGAAGTCAATGTTAGAAAGAAGACTAAACGTAGAGATGGCTCAATCAAGACTCACCCCGAGTCTTTCAAATACACTGAGCATCCTGGTGAGAGCGGCTGCCTCTCCACCCGGAGGAGCCTGGAGGAGGAGAGGTTACCGCTGGAGCCTGGCTCTGCCCACGGCCATGGCACACTTTCCCTGCCAACAGAGCCCTCATCGCCCCTGACTTCTGCTCCTCAGACCCCCAAAGCCCCCCACTGCCCTCCAGTCAGCATCATTATTTCATGTTACGGGGGGAAGGGTGTTCCTGATCTCAGTGCTCTGATTGAGATGTTTCTCTTTTATAGCTCATGCTAAGTCAACATTAGCCTCGCTCCTACCCTTTAGCGCTGATAAGAACACAGAAGCCAAAACAACAACAACAACACCAACCTGTGCCACTAAAATGAAACAAAACCACACACCGGTTACTACAATAGGCTCCAGTTTGTTTCCAATTACCAAAAATAGATACTGTTTTATAGTTAAATTGTAAATAACAATGGCAATGTTCCATTGAAAAGAAATCATGTTGAGATGGTACCTGTCTAATTTCAAAAGCAAGAATCAGTACCCTGCTCAAAAAGGCAATTTTCAATTCTGATCTCACACAACGCCTCCTTTCTCGTCAAGGCAGAAATTGAAAAAAAAGCTAATTGGAGAGAATGAAGACTTTGTGAGTTGAGTGTCTGCACTCGGTAGCAGAAGAGAAATTATTTGTAGAAAAAAAAAGCATGAGGGTTGTAGCATCTTCCTCCTGCTTTTTTATTGTGACATTGCCAAAATGTCTTGAGTACCCCACTCTGAGACTGTGACACGCGTCACGCTCACTTCAAAGCACATAAAACAGTCGGCAAGTGGCAGGCAAACGGCCCCTGCCTGCCGACACGAGCGAGGGAAAAACGCTTCCACTGTCACATGTCCTCCTCGTCCTCGTCTTCCCCCACGAAAGAAGCCGGCGTGCCAAACTTCACGAGCGCTGCTCGCTGCCTCGTCTCGTCTCGTTTGAGCGATGTTAACACGTGCCACGTGTGCTCGAAGCCTTATGCCACGGGACAGATGCGTCCATAAATCCAGGCGGCCAAAAAAAGAAAAGGAAGAAAAACAAACAAAAAAAGAGGTTGCTTTGCATGACTCCAGAGCTCATGAAAGAAAGTGCTTCTCTTTGCTGGCCTATAAAACAATCAGACCACTGAGTAATGAGAACAGATACTACAGCCGGAGCCCAGGGAGGCCTTTCACCCAGTGATAAACCAACACTTTCACTTCAGTTTCACTTCGACGCTTTCAATATCTACATAGCAAAAACAGGAAAGGCACGCCATGTCTCCCCTCATAACAACAGTACGGATTACCATCTTCTTGTTATTCCAACCACATACATTCTGTTCTTCAGCTAAATTCTTCAAAAAAGAATGAACAAAAGATGAACGTGTGAATGAGTGAGATAACAAGCGGGTGATTTAGTGCATGGATGGAGTTACTTCAGAAGCCAACCTGAGGCTACCAAACTCTGTTCAAACCCAAGGCTACCAAATACAATCACATTCACTACTGAATCATTAACTATGCACAAAAACACCACTGCTAACATGAACTACCTATTTCTCTCCTGTCGATTGTTTGTTTTTTGTGTGGGCTCATTCTCCCTCCATCTCAACAAACAACCTTACCTCTTAGGTGAGGCTCCGTCTCCACCAAAGCATCTTAGCAGAGAGCACACACAGCCCTCGAGCGGGGCCGGGCAGAGGTACAGAGCTGCATTGTGGGAAAATGTATGTCTCGAGTGTACATTATGGATGATATAGCCTGTTGGCCTTTGAGCAGATCAAAGTAGCGAGGCGGGGGGAGAGGATAAGCACAGGTGACAAGCACCGCTTTGAAATTCAAACAGCCTGCCTGCCTGTGCGGACGGAGCCCTAGTGTGGACCTACCCACTCATCTGCATGCTATCGTGTTGATCTGATGAGGGTGACCAGGAGTTGTGAGTTGCATCTGATTTTGCTTAACTGATCATCATATACAAAACATTATTTTAGCTTTATCTTCAGATCCAAACCCAGGTTGAAAAAAAAAGGTCAGAAGAGATGTTCAGACAATATGAAATAATATGCTTCACTGCAATCTCTCCGGTCTTCATCAGGCATGATGGGTCAAACTTTGCACTTAATTAACACAGTGTGCGCATCAGGCCGAGGCCCTGCCCAGGGGACACACATGTACTGTCATACTGTCATGCGGTCATACTGTCATACGGTCACACGGTAATACAGTCATACGGTCATACTGTCATACGGTCATACGGTCATACGGTCATACGGTCATACTGTCATACTGTCATACTGTCATACAGTCATACAGTCATACTGTCACACGGTCACACTGTCGTACAGTCATACTGTCACACGGTCACACGGTCACACTGTCGTACAGTCATACGGTCACACGGTAATACAGTCATACACAACGCTGTGCTCTGGAGGCCCGGAACTCTGAATATTATACATGTGTGCTTCAGCAGGGTCTGTGAAGAAAACATCATTGACTTTCATAGTGCTAAGTAATGGAAGTATGTATGCCAGCCTAAGCACAAGTTTGTTGTGTGTGTGTGTGTGTGTGTGTGTGTGTGTGTGTGTGTGTGTGTGTGTGTGTGTGTGTGTAAGCGAGGTCACCCCGATACAACATCTCAGCACTGCTAAGGGTTTGTGCTTATTTACCTCTATACTACAGAACAGCTTAGAGATGAAAGTGTGTGTGTGTGTATGTTCGTGTGTGTGTGTGTGAATATAAATGTGTATATGAGTTATGTGAATATAAATTATGCCAGATCTGCTGAGCAATTTAGAATGTGTGTGAACGCATAACTAATACCAATGTGTTGACTGAGAGTGACCCATACAGTATCAGCATCTTAACGATGTACATGTGTGGGTGAGTATGAGTGTGCACCTACTGTTAACACAAGATACGATAAGATCCCAGTAGGGAAATTCAGGTGTATAAGCAGCAAGGTAGTAGGAATAATATATATAAATAAAAATAAAATAAATAAGATACGCAGCTGGTGTACATTAGATACGCGTTATTATGTTATTATGTGTGATTATTACCTATTGTCAATGTGTGTGAGCTCTTCCCTGCATTCAGTGTCATAGTAATGGCAGGAAGTGAGATTGAGAGTGCATGTCTGTTTGTTTGTGTGCCAAACTCCATATAGCATAGGCATTTTATCAATGGAGTGTATCTGTGTGTGTGTGTGTGTGTGTGTGTGTGTTTGTTTTACATGGTATTGTGTACTCACATGTTGGCAATGTGTGTGTGTGTGTGTGTGTGTGTGTGTGTGTTTGTTTTACATTGGACTGTAGGGTGTGTGTGTGTGTATGTGTGAAGGAGCATCTTGGCAATGTGTGTGTGTGTGTGTGTGTGTGTGTGTGTGTGTGTGTGTGTGTGTGTGTGTGTGTGTACTAACCTCCATACTGGAGGAGCATCTTGGCAATGAGCAAGTGTCCGTTGAGCAGGGCATCGTGCAGAGGGCTGACCCCGCCCACCTGGCTGCTGAGGTCGAGCCAGGGGCTGTGCTGGAGCAGGGCTCTCACACACGCAGGGCTGCCATGGTTACAGGCCTCGTGCAGCGGCGTCCAGCCCGCGTGGTCTGGAGAGAGAGAGAGAGAGAGAGAGACAGAGAGAGAGAGAGAGAGAGAGAGAGACAGACAGAGAGAGAGAGAGAGGGAACAGTGAGCTGCCACGTGACTGTGTGGAGACTCTAAAGCTCTAAACATACACTCGTCCATTCAGGATATGTTTAAATGGGAACATCAGGATGAATGAGGAGATCAAGCACCATGTAGCCATGGTGATGTAGCCTTCATACATGGCCATTCAAAAGAACCAAGCAATATTTCAATAACAACTTCACATCATGGAACTACAACTGAACAAATGATTTTTGAATATACACAAAAGCCTATAGGTGAGAAACGATTTCTTTGACATGGGATAATGTTAGTATGTGACAATGACCATTACGCCACTACACGGTTAGGAGTAATATTATTACACAACATCAAGCTCTGTCTCTCAGTGTTGTTTTGCCAATACTTTCCCAAGGAGTATGACTCTAAACAAAGATGAAGGCACTTTTCAAGATAATGGAACAATAATCAAGCTGAAAGAAATCAAGAGGACATCATGTATGATTCATCATTTAAAAAGAAAAGGCCTCACTTTCAAAAACAGATCCCGCTTGTACTAGTTGGAGCGAAAAGACATTAGAAAGTACTTAATGCAAAGCCCTGTTCCGTCTGTATTTATTTTTTTTTGTTGTATGCGCCACAAAATGTTTTAGACCAGATTCCGCGATAACAATTTGGAAAAGAGCTTTTAGAGGAGTGATAGGAGGACACACTCGAAACAAGCGGAAAGAACTATAAGCCAACTCGTAGTCATACAGTTGGAGGTCACAGACATTTTGAGTGTTTAAAAGCAAAATTGCGGCTTCGTGCGCCACATCCCTTTATACTTGTTTCTTTAAGACACACCCTTTGCATTTTATCTAAAGGTTACACTGATGACGCACACTCACGTTCGCCCCCCTCACTCTTACATAAAAACAAACAAAAAAAACATTCTGGAACTCAGCGTATCTATCCTCCCATCTCTCGCAGAAACACAGCAGGACAAAGACGATGAGCCAAAAAGAAGGCGGCGTAACAAAGACTTACCTTTAACGTTGACGTCCGTCCCTGGTTGTGCGAGGATGTACAGGAGTGTTTCTACCTGGTCTTGCTTGCAGGCGCGGTGGAGGAGTGTCTCTCCTACGTGAGAATGGAGTGAGAGAAGGAGAGTCATGGAGAGAGAGGCAGCAAGAGCGAACGACAGAGAGGACCAGCCAAAAAAAAGAAAGACAAAATTAGGGTGTGTCCTTCCCCATTGTCCCCCCCATGCTAAGGCAAACACCAATAGCATGACAACAATGTTTCAACAAAAAAGGGAATCAAACAAACTGACCCCTAAGATGTGCCCGTCCCATGAGGTGGGGAGCCGTACAAGATGAGACGGAGAGAAGGCAGGAATCCCCCGCCGCTTTTCACTTTTTGGGCTTTTAGAATGAGCGGACTCATGCTTGTGGTGGCGCCACAAAAAAGAAGAAAAAAGAAAGCAGAGGGCAAACTGAGGGAGTAATGCCTTCCTGTTCCGGTATTGTTCCCCAGTGTGTGTGTGTGTGTGTGTGTGTGTGTGTGTGGGGGGGGGGGGGTTGGGGGGTGTTCTGGTACACAGCCCTGACACAAAGCCCCCTGAAAAGGATTCTTCAGATCAAAGGTTCAAAGTACTCTATTGGACATCAGCGAAGGCCACGTGACACACCAGCACGACACCACCAGAGCTTCCCAGACCCAAACCCGAAACTCTTCACTTTTACCTCCTTTTGGTCTACATTTCTGATATGAAGTTATAAATGGGAGGAATATTTACAGCACTCAGCTCCTCTTCTCATGTGTGACGACACTTAAAAGGGAAAGTTAAAGGCTAAGCCTGAGTGGCTCTGTGCTTGCCAGAATAATACAGGCGCTGCAAAGCCACTAATAAACGCTTTACTGGCTCGCCACAGGACACCGCGCTGTACAGGGGTTTGGCTGGCCTGATAAAAACCCAGTGTGGCAGAGAGAGAGAGAGAGAGAGAGAGAGAGGGAGAGAGAGAGAGAGAGGAAGAAAGGGAAGAAAAAGGGGGAAGTGAGGAAAGGAAGGACATGAAGGAAAGATCTTGCAGGACACATCAAAAGAAAGAGTAGAAAGAGGTATTCTTAGTCATCCATAGAAGCAGACAGCGGTTCTCAGTTCTGGGCGCCCAACCTGGGTGGGAGGCTTTAAAGCTTTGCCAATGGTCAGGGGGAATTCAATTAAGCAATTAAGGCATTGGAAGGTTCTAGAGGACTCAAGAAGATGATAACCCTGTTTCATACTGATGGGTTGGTCTATTTGTGGATGACTAAAAGCCTGCAATTTACAGATGATTCAAAGCATACAATCTATTCCACTTCTATTTATGTTTCGTTGATTGTTAACGGGCATCTCGGTCATCCGCACTGCGGTCAATTGGACACCAGAGTTCAAAATGTCAAATGTCAAAATATGCACTCTTGGATGCCAATTTAACCACAACATGAAGGGAAAAAAGAGCTAAAATAAATAAATAAAGAGACAAATGAAATGAGTGTAACTTTAATGAGTTGTTGGGCAGTCTGGCTTGTCTGCGTTCTATGAGGTGCTTTTTCCCCCCTCCTGCTCTCCTTCCTGGTAATAGGCTCTAAAAAACGAGTGATTAAACATTCCACAACTCCCAGTGTGTACACATTCTCGCAAATGCCAGCCCCAATCTAGGCGCTGTTAAATCACTTTAATGCCTCCAATTTGGACACAACGTCGCCATTATAGGGGTAATTGCATGCTCAGCATTTACAGGCACGGAACAGATAAATCCCCACTGTCCTTTTCTATAAATTCCCCTCCGCGCCTAACTCCACCATAGGGGGCCTGGACGTGTGTGCTGCTCTCTTCCTCCAGCCTGATCTGGCAGCTTGCTGGTCTGCTGGTCTCTGGCTGGTGGTGACACCGACTCCCTTGGCCTGGGAAGGTCACTAAGAGGGAAGGACTTTCCATACAGACCTGATCCTAGGCTTTTTATGGTAGAACTGTCGCATAAAAGAGTAGTTAACCCTGAAGCTAACATTGCTTTTACTGAATGGGATCTGTGATGGACTGTGGTGAAAAGGCAAGAGGAATGCTGGACGCACACAAGGTCTTGACCCTGAAGTTAACTGAAGGTAGGTCAGAAATAATTCACATGCTATCTGCACTTAGCCAAGACTGGATCGCCTAGCATGAGTCTGCTACCATAAGGCTCCAAAGACACCAAACAAGACAAAAACAACGCATAAAATGTCTACTGTGCAACATAGTCACACACACACAAACACAAACACAAAAACACACACACACACACACACACTAAAACAGACTCCAAACCACCCAACACAGTGAGGAGATGAAAATAGATTAGAATTTATATTGCCTGTGTGGAAGTATCATAAAAAATTAATGATGAGAGCTGCATCAGTACAGGGAGCACGTATGGGAGCGGGAGACAGACAGAAAATAAATAAAGAAATGAATGTACAGAACACAGCAGAGCAGAGCAGAGCTCACAGCCTTGAGTCTCTCCTCTCTCTCTCTCTCTCCCTCTCCCTCTCTCTCGCTCCCTCTCTCTCTCTCTCTATCTGAAAGTGCCAAGGCCTGCCTGCCTGCCCCAATCCCCCAACCCCAGCTCTCTGTCTCTCTCATCTCCTCCCCACCCTGCCCGACCCCAGCTCTGGTGCAGGGCCTCTGTCTGATCAGGTGCAGAGGAGAAGATGAGTCTTGACACTGCAGCGGGTTCACGGTGAGTGCTGTGCGCCTAATTGCAGGAGCAACCCCCCCCCCGCACACACACACACACACACACACACACACACACACACACACACACACACACACACACACACACACACACACACACACACACACACACACACACGCTTCACATCTCTATGCACCCTCGCTCTGCAGAATCCTAATTGCTCCTGTTTAATATTCGCAAACTGGGGATCTGACAACAGTCGTGTTTGTGTTATTGGTGTGTTTGTGTTTCTTTTTTGTTGCATTTTCATTCCTGCTTTTTTTTTTTGGTGGATGGGGGATGGTAGTTTGAGAAAGATGCACTCACAGGGGAATGTAAGTAAACACAGAGAGAGGAATATCAATGGCAGCGCCTCGAGGATGCTCCGGTGTTTTTGACCCTCTTAATACAACAAGACATGTGATGCTCTGTGATAGAGTGGGTCCTTGACGTGAAAGAAGCGTTGGAGAAGGAATCCGCGGGCTTGTTGTTGTTCTGTTCAAGTATTTCACCTTGTGTGAGCATGTTTTGTTTCATTTGCCATCTCATAAAATAAATAAATGAATAAATAAAAAAAACTCATATACTCAGAAAAACACTCAGATAAGTACACCAAAGGACACTTGGGAATGTGGTGTCAATATACGTATGAAACACATATATTTGAATATAACTACAACATCAGTGTGAGGACATGGCCTTGCACGGCAGTATGTGTGTTTGTGTGTGTGTGTGTGTGTGTGTGTGTGTGTGTGTGTGTGTGTGTGTGTATAATCCTCACCTGCTGCATTCACTCGGTTTAAGCCCCGTGGGATGTTCCCTTTTCCTGGGCCGTACGGGCACACACTCCCTTTTGACCTGCATAACACACAAAAGCCTCACCATTAACATACTGAAGTCAGACTACACACACACACACACACACACACACACACACACACACACACACACACACACACACACACACACTAAACCGCACATCAGGCTTTTGATATGTATAGCAATAATATCTGTGCATTACTACCATCCCTAGTACAAAATAGCACCGTAAAATCTGTAAAAAGTCCCAATATGTTGTAATTCATACGTCAGAATCACAACGTGTATGAGAATCCTTCTGTTACTAAATCAGGACCAAATGACATTTAATAATAACTTGTGTGGCTGGTCCAATAAAGGACACAGATCAATGGCAGGGACAAGACAGAGCAGTCTGCTTCAACCAATCTCCCTCAGCAGGAAACAACATTCAGGAGAGAGATTGAGGGATGGAGATAGAGATAGAAAAGGAGAGATAGAGAGATGGAGATAGAGTGAGTTCCCTTCCGAGGAGAGCCTCATGCGAGGAGACAGCGGCCCCACAGCCCTGATGCTATTGCTGGACGGGATGGACTCCTGCTGAAATTTATGGAGTCCTGACACAGTCTCCTGGCGTCCAGGCGGGTAGGTGAAGTCGAGACGTCTCTGATCGTCTCACTCTCTCACTCTCACGCTGTGAGGACTGTCTCGGACAGCATAGCTACAACATAGTCTTGAATGAGACTTTGATGGGTATCTTTAACCATGCAGCATGTCCACTGTCTGCTTCACTAGACTGGTGCGGAATGACATCAGCATATTAGCGCAGCAGTCGCTGAAGTGGTACAAGCTAGCATGGTGTGGAAAAATCACATTACAGGAGCTCAACATTTGAATTCCTTGACTGTTTTCTAGTGGAATTTCGGCGATAGCAAATTAATGTTTTGTTTATCTTTCAATGATCCGATCCCATGTCATCTAGCATTAACCGATAAACAGCTAATAGCTGGAGCGAGGAGTGAAGAATCCGGTGTTAAAAGCATGAAAAGGAGAGGCTTAGGACACCAACACATACTCTGTCATCATCCTGCTGCATTGCCAAAGGGAGCAATGAGATGGCTTACACATAAATAAATAATGGAACAGGGCTGCTTGTACGGCCTGGCATGCTAATAGCTAGCGGCTGTCAGCTGGGCTCTGACAGCCTGAGGGATGAGCGTGAGGAGGAGAAGACACAGAGGGAGAGAGAGCCACGCCGAGCACCAGGCTAGGAAAGCGAAAGAGACATCCCCTTCTTCATAATTGGGCTCCTCAGAAGCAAGGCAGAGCGTGGCTTTGTAGTGCATTACACAAACACGTAACGCACGCGTTCAAACAAACACGCGCTACACTTGGCATTAGTGGAGAAAAGCATGTTCCAGCCCTCCTAGACGGGAGTGACAGCGCCTCAGAGGCTGCCTGTGAACCCCGTCCCCACGTACTTCAGAGGAAGGAGGGTTTAGGAGAAGACTCGCCGCTTTCTGCTACTGATGGGTTTGTTTATGCAATCTGAGGCTCAGGCTTCTCTCCAGTTACCAGGGGAAGCCTAATAGGAGTTTGAGATAAAAACACATCCTAACATAAACACATTATCTATACTTTCCCTATTAGCCAGGCCACAGTACAGCTGTGTGTAGGTGCATAGAGAAGGACAGCGTGGCTCCATTAGAAGAGCAGGGAGCTAACAAACGGTATTGACAAAATGTAGATTTATAGTCATTGTCCTGAGAGTCGATTTGGAGTAACAAGATAGACAAATGACACAATGATAGAGCTGCAGCACTGTATTATTAGCAATCCCATGGCCGTCACTGAGCCATCCTTCCACTTAGGGCTGGCACAGCAAAACAGCTCTGAAGAGAAGTGTACTCTATCGATGAACAGAGCTCCAAACCTCTGCAGCAGCTCATGTTATGCCATGAGAGAGCTCCAGCAGAAAGATCTCGTCCACTGGTTGGCAATGGAAATAATTCACACAACTGGCGGATCTGTCAGTTAAGGGCATGGCCCAGTGTTGGATGTCCCTCAAAGCTCGTTTGCCTGCTGTTTGCTCCCAAAGACACACATGCACACACACCAGCTCGAGTGAGTAAGGAGCCCCGCCTAACTAACATGAAGGTATGTCTGATGAGCTCCTGAACCTCTCATAACCCTCCCCTCCCCTTATCTGTCTCTTTCTCCCTACATCTCCTTCCATCTCTCTCTCTCTCTCTCTCTCTTATTGACCTATCCTGGCGGGGGTCCAGCCAGACAGGCAAAGGGCCTCCTGGGTCACAGCAAGTGTGTGTGTGTGTGTGTGTGTGTGTGTGTGTGTGTGTTTGTGTGTGTTTGTGTGTGTGTGTGTGTCTGCCCACCCCAAGCCTGGCTTCTGGCTGGCACAGCTGGTGAGGGCGGGTTCAGTTTGCGGTCGTGGTGAAGGGTCAGGAGCTGGCCGGCGTGCACATAAACTCCCCAAGGCCTTCAAATAGGTGGACACCTGACAAGCAGAGAAGAGAGAGAGAGGGAGAGAGGGAAAGAAAGAGAGAGAGAGAGAGCGAGAGAGCGCGAGTTAGAGAAACAGTTGCTTGTCTATTACCTCTGTGTAAGAGACCACTTTATTGGGAAGACAACCAATCAATACTTTCAGTATCCTTTATTTTCACTGAGTTCCACCAGGCATTTCTACACTTGGCCTTAAACAAGAGTCCACCCATTTCCCTCAGCAGCAAACGTGTCAGATGATGAAGTTCTCTGGGTCAAAGGCACTTCTGATGTTCAGACTGACACTTCACTGCTGATACACTATACTATACTGACTGGTAGGAGTGAGCAATCTGCCTCCAAATGATATCAATATCTTTAACACCCGATCACGATTAAAGACACTGTACAACCGAGTTAAACTTCATGATCAAATTTACACTTTCAGTAGCTTGGATCAATGGCATCAAAGTTTTATGTGAAGTTTGGATACTTTAGTAGAAGGACATAAAATGTATCTCCTCAATTTGCCGGGAAAGTAGATCATGGACATCTTCAAGATCAATCACAATATAAAATTGTCAGATGGTCTACCCCTAGCGCTGCAGTGATGCAGTGAATATATCACATAAGCCAGGGACTTACAATCTTCCTGAGGGAGAGAGCTTCCGTTCCCAGGGCAATGGTGTTCCTGCGGCAGACAAACCGGAAGAGGGCGTCGGCCGTGACCATGCGGAGCGGAGAGCAAAGCATGCTGGGAATGAGCTCCAACAGGAAGTCTGGTGCCCTATCTGAGACTGGGACAGGTAAATACTAATCATCCACAGTTCATTGCAAACCTAATCCAGGCTTGACAAACACCATTGCCCACCTCAACCATCTCCAAATCAAGATTTTGACTCCACCAACCAGCACCCTTTCAAGACTACACAGGCAGTACCTTACCCTGGGCTAAGCAGACGATGGCGATGTGTTCCCCTAGGTCTGGCAGGCTCTTCTCCACCAGGGGCCGGTTCAGTGCGCTGTGGGCCTGGCACCAGAACTCCACCACCACCTCCAGCACCTCCTGCAGACGCAGCACCAGCCGCTGCCGCTGCACAGCCTCCACCTGTAGCCAAGACACAGTACAGGGCTACAACAGGAGACCAATCACAGCCTCCACCTGTGGCCAAGACACAGGACAGGGCTACAACAGGAGACCAATCACAGCCTCCACCTGTGGCCAAGACACAGGACAGGGCTACAACAGGAGACCAATCACAGCCTCCACCTGTGGCCAAGACACAGGACAGGGCTATAACAGGAGACCAATCACAGCCTCCACCTGTAGCCAAGACACAGGACAGGGCTACAACAGGAGACCAATCACAGCCTCCACCTGTAGCCAAGACACAGGACAGGGCTACAACAGGAGACCAATCACAGCCTCCACCTGTAGCCAAGACACAGGACAGGGCTATAACATGAAACCAATGGTTGGGGAGGTATCAAATCCCACATGCATGAATTACACTTCATACAAAAGGCACAGAAATGGCTTTTCCTCAGACAAATTTACTCATACAAAAACACAAATATAATTCGTTCAATCGTTACTCCACATATACTTCACTTTTTTCAGTCCTCCAGGATCCACCAGGCGAGGATTTGTTGTAATTGTTGCTGCGGGAATTTCTCAAAAATTGTGGTTCAAATTGCGGTGATTTTGAGTTAAATAAAATCAATCACAAATAATTCTGAAATTTAATGACTATGTTTTGTTGCAGAAATATTGCGGTAATAAGAGTAAATTGCAACCTGCAATTACAATTGCGGGAAATCCTTGAATTTGCGTGGTTTGGGGAAAATGCAAGATTGTAAAATCCCAGAGGGACTGTTTTTCCAACATCAACACTGGCAATGTGAGGAAGACGGGGACGTGAGGAGCATGATCTGCTGTCTGTGGCACACCCACCTCAGTGCAGGAGTGGACCCACTGATAGGCCTCCACCAGGAGCTCCACCAGCTGCTGCATGGCCTTGGAGCTTAGGGCCGACCTCTCCCACACCGTCCAGAACGTGCTGCCCAGAACCGTGGACCACGGCGCTCCTGCAGCCAAGCTGTGGAGGAAAAATGTGGACGGGTCACCGGACAGGCACGTCTATTTACAGACAGTCAGAGTGCTGTGAAGACACAGACAGAATTTGTGATTTTGATTTGTGCTTCTTCCAAGGCATCTATGCCATAACCTTGCTATTTGTTGCACGAAGTTCTCAAAGATGTCACTGGTGAACCAATCCAGTAAGGTAGAAGAAAAGCTTAGATGGTTTTGTTTGTGACAGAAAATATTAAAAAACCACCACCACAACCACCACCACTAAAACTGCATAGAGAAGAGAAGCAGAAGATGAGAAGTGTCGGTGTGGACAGTTGCACGCTCTGCAGGATCTGGGGATGCCCGTGGCACTTACCCAGAATTCACAGCGTGCAGCTCCAGCTGGAACAGCCTGAGGATGAATTCCTGCAGGTCGCCATGGAAGCGGATCAGCTCTGGGCGGGCGGGGCTTGGCAGTGAGTGACAGGTGGCGGTGCTGGACATGCAGACCCTGACAAAAGAGTCCCAGAGTGAAACAGCACGCCTGAACTCAAACGACTTCAAACAGCAGCATCTGCACATGATGTCATCCTGATCTTAACCACATCACTTCTTCACACAGCACATTTATCATGTTGCACATACAGCACAATGGTACAACAATACAATTATTTTAAAAGTTATAATTCACTTTTTCTGAAACTGAACATTAGCTATTTATGCAATACCTTATTCCAGTCAGCTAGGCATCACCTTACCATAACAGTATTACACGCTTCCACACTGACAACACAGTTGTCTAGTAGAGCTCTCGTGTTAGCCCTGTGTGTTCAATGACTTCTTAAGAGATGTCAAATGATATTTCCACTTCTCCAGCTGAGCCTCTCACCTGAAGGACGTATGGAGGAGGGACCACACGCCTTTCTTGCACTCGGGACACTGCAGAATTAGCTGGAAGTACTTCGCATAGGTGGCCGAGCCCCAGGGGGAGTTGTTGCGCAGGATGCTATGGAGTGTTTTGCAAAACATGCTGAGGAAGAACGGCTTAGCAGCACCCTGGGGGAGAAGGAGAGATAAGTAACACTAGCAGACACATTCACATAGCACATAGCATCTACACACAGGTTATAGCAGCCATGCATCCTTTAAGTTTAGAGTGAGCCAAGCTAAATATAAAATGAACCAAAACACAAAAACTTGTGTGTTTGCTATGATTTTTTACTCTTTTCCCCTTTAACATTAAGTTTATGGCTAAATGTGATGTAAGCGATTGCTGCTGTGAATTTAGCCTGAAAAAATTATACTTTAAAAAGCTCCAAGTCACTTTACAGTTTGATTTCATACACAATAAACATAAAATGTTTCAAACTGAATGGATGTGGTTGATGGCGTAGTGCGTGCGTAGCGTGTTGTGACCTTACTTCCAGGGCATGGTGCACGAGCGAGAGCACAAGCGGGGCTGGAGGAAGCACCCCGGGGTGGAGAGAGGCCTGGAGCTCCTCCAGTGCCTGGGGGAAGAAGCCGCAGTCCAGCATGCTCTGCACGTTCCTCAAGTCAGTCGGGGCACGCTACGCAGAATAACAACATGAGGCCAGAGGAAGGGAAATGAGAACGGGAGGACACATGGAATTGCCTTTCTGTGGGGTCAGCATGGCACTGTCAGTCACTGCCCAGTTACATCTCTGATTACCGAGAACATTGCAGGGGGAGGAAAGGAAGAAAGGATGAAACCCTTCACTTTCTCCGAATGGCTCTTTGGGAAAGAATCACCAGGGAAGCCGGTGGAAGGACAGCAAAGGCCTTTTTTAATGGGTCTGCCAATCAAAGAGTCACCAATCACATCATCTTGTTCAGATCAGGTGACCCGGATATGATGCTTCCTCGACAAACGAATAACCCTACAGCACTACTTAAGTGACAAGAGAGGAAATTGAATGACCCAAACTGTCTGAAATAAATGTGTACTTATATGAACTAAATGTGCGGCTGTCCTGATAAGCGTTGTGTTGGAGATGTGTTAATATGCTCAAAGCCGATCTGCATGAAGTACCTTAGAGGTAGGACAAGAGAGGTAGAAGCTCTGGAACTCTGGGTAAAGCAGCTTTCTCTTCTGCTTCCATTTCTAGGAAGAAAAAGGGAAAAAAATGAAATGGCATTCTAAAAATATTGCATCACATTACACACTATTTTTTAGAAGAAGCTTCAAATTTTAGTATGAAGACTGTGCTTTATCATAGTATATATATTATCCCAAAAATGATATATAATTTATACTAATTAGGGTTATATAATGTTTCACCCATACAACTTATGTTTTTATTTTTTTGGTGAAACATTATGGCTGGGACCGTTGCAGATAAATAAATGCATAATTCTCACACCTCCACATATAATATGTACTCCTCCATCTTATTCTCCAGCTGTAAGAGTAGGCCTGTATCAGGCGTGTGCTCCACCCGCTCCGATTCCTCTATCACATTCTCAGATGAGGTGTCTATGTCCTCTACGTCCCAATCGCTGGGATTGCGTGGTTGATGGACAGGCCATTTCAGCCCAGCGAGAGATTTCTGAACAACACCATAAAGCAACAGTAAAAGAATGCACACATCACTCTCCATCTCTTCACGGGAAACTTAGACCAACAGGCCACTACCAAAATATACGAAGAAGAACTTTTTGTGTAAAGGACAACATTATTCTGTTTAGTTTACATATGCAACTTACTAATGGCTAATGTCACTCTTCACCACTTTCCACAGCATTCATTGATTAATGACTGAATTAATAGTAGCACGATGTAAACCCTGTACCGATGGTTATCATGCTATGCTATGATGTGCTAGCTTTATATAGAGTGTAGGCAGGTGGAAGTCATGATGATACAGAACTAGCCAACTGACCCCAAATAAATGTAGAGCAAGCTGACGCATGGAGGTGCAGGGTACATCATCATCCAGAGGGTCTTCCAACACATGACTGTTAATCACATGAGTCATGGCGACTGAGGCTGGCTTCTCAAGGTACACAACGGCTCGGCCTGCCTTAAGGATCCTGAAAACAAAGCATTAGTTGCTTTGTCGTAGTGTCAAACATTATATTATATTTATGAAATATTTGTAGTATCTTTTATCAACCCCCCATCAAAGAAGGCCCTTTTAACCTGCTGATAGTGTGCCTCCTCTTGCTGTCAACCACATTCAACAGCACCACCCAGTCCTACAAGGTTTTGGAGTTATGTAGTTAGTAAAAGTAGCAGTTGAATATTTTTTCCAGCTGTTTGGATATTCACAGACATTTACCTGGAAGGCCCCTGACACCACTCCCCTGGCCACCTTCTCTCTCCAGGCCTGAACTGGGTTGGTGAAGCCAGGGCTCTGGATTGAGAGGTTCACCTCATAACGGGCCTCTGGTAGCCAGGTGTTAAGCTTCAGGCAGTCCAGAACATATTCTGGTGTGACAATCCACTTCCCTAAGAAGACCGGGATAATATAATAGGCTTTATGGTGAACACTGAAGTAGCAGGTTGTGCAGGTTCTTTCTAACGTATAATCTCTCATTCCAATACAGCAAGACTAACAAAGTTTTTGACACTATGAGAAACTAGAATGAAGAAAGCATTTTAGCAGAATGATAGACTGGACAAAGCTTTTTTAAAGAAATTTAAAACAAAATATTGAATACACTATTTATATCTAATTTATTATGGTTGAAAGACATCTGAAGCAAACAGTAAAACATTTACAATATATAATTGATGTGATCATAAATCACTTAATTTACAGTCACTGACCTCCAGCACAAGCGGCTAGGAACTTTTCACTGGGGACAGCCTGGGAGACTATCAGATGGGTGGTGCTTTCCTTGTAATTCTGCAACATTATAAATGTACAAGTATAACAGCCATTGTGTAAGTGATAGTCTGACATCCTCAGGTCTTCAACTGCTCTACAATATAGAAATTTTAAAAAAGGTCAAGAACTTTGCTGCATCTCAAAGACTGAAGGGACTTCAATTATTGCATAGAAAAGTCTGTGACTATATTTGGATGCAATTGAGGGCAAGGACAAAATTATGCAGTCAAAAATACATCTCGGAATCTGAAAGCAATTAGGGCCATTTCTCAGGGCTAATCACTGATTCTTCATCATTCTCTGAATGAACTGTAACACAGGTGTACACCAGAGCCTTCAATGAAGCTGCGACATGCTATTTTTATATCTGTGAAAGGATGAACCCCATGAGAAAATAATTGTATTAATTAGTCTGAAAAATCATTTCTGTATTCAATGGGTATACCCAGCCATGGCTGGTTTCTACAGTTCCAGGAGCCCACTGCTGTTTGCATAGTCTTTCTCAGTATGTTCAACTTGCTTAAACTTTTACACACTTCACTTTTACTCCTACACTTGCGTTAATGATGAATATAATCATGAATTAACCACTTTGTACTTATTAATTGATCACCTTTCTATTATTGTTGTGATATACCACTTATTTAATTGACACGAAAAAGACTTGGGCGTGTCAAGATCTGTCACAGCAATGAAAGGTAGATGTTTTTTTAATTTTGTGAGTATGTGCTGTGGTACCTAAGGACACTGACACTTGGTATGGTTCAGCCACCTGTATTGTTTGGATGAGCAACTTTTTCCCTACTACTCACCGGCCCTCCAATGTATGTCCCACCCACTTGCTTTATAGCACGGAGCAGCTGTCCTTTCTTTTGAGCATCTTTGATTCCTGATATCTGAAATATGCGATTTCTGCTGGACATCGTTACACGGGGACATCACAAGCTGACATACCTACATTTCAAACAAACACATGAAACCTATGCATGAGTCACGTAGGTGTTCAGTCGTACCGATGAATGTAGGCTAGTCTCTACGAAAGCATTGCCAAAATGATTTGCTGAAACACAAAACCTCCTCGATTGCCAGCATCGATGTTATCAAATCCTTCAGCATAACGTTTTATAGGCATTTGCATGACTATATTTTGTCCCTGTTTGAGATTTGCCATAGCAATACATTGGTTAGGCTAAAGAAGTGTCACCAAATCCAGTGGTTGGGAAGAACAAATAGCCGCATACCTATTGACAGTACTGTCTGTGAGCATAGCTATAATGATTTTTGTTCGATTCCTTACTCAATAACATCGAACATACACAGTATTTTCACATCGGTTACATTCTCATAGTATAATGGTACAAACTAGAAAATCGGCAACTTCTGGACACAGAGCTGCCGATGTCCATTTGATCGTGCATGGTCTTTCTCAGCGCGCCAAAATATTTCGAAATGACAGGTTATTGGACGCAACTATAGTGCCGTTCACGGATAAGCATCGGCTTACATTTTTCTAAGGCTGTCAGAGACAACTTGTGTACATTTCAGTGAGAAAACAACGCAAATCAGTATTAAAACGTGACTTTAGTGAAACATTACCTACTGAGCTTCGAAGAAATATTCATGAGGAAGCGTTCCTAACACGGACTGGACCAAGACTTTAGGGGAGTCTTTTTGATAAGAAAACCACAGTTTACTTCACGTTTGGTGTGAAGCACACCGCAGACGCGTATAAATACGTAGAAACAATGTTATGTATTTATTATTATTATTGTAATATGATGGACATCGTAAGGGTGGTTGCGTAAATTAACAGAGCCTCTACGTACTTCAGGAATTTTGTAACATCCCATGATACGGAAGTTTTTAAGTCGAGGCTTCCGGTTGGTTGTCAGAGACGCTAACGCGTTGCAAAGGGATTTTAGTAGCATGTTACAATGTAGCAGGATGCTAGTTTTCCACATTATGAAGGAGTGCCATAATCGCAAATGTCATAACCCCTTCTTGTGGCACATCAGCGGTCAGCGCCTTTAAAATGTATTTCGTTATCAAATGCTTAGACAATTGTGGTTAGATAGCAAGTGTTCCGTTGTGCAAGCTAACTAGTTAGCTGGCAAGATAGCTATCCTCCCCAACATAATTCCCCCTATTGCTAGTGAGATAATGTGAGGAAACGCGTAATAGCCAATTTGCAGATAATTTCCCCCGCCAATCTTTAGTATGGTCATCCTAACACAAAATCACTGTAACGTTACTTAACGTAACTGTACGTAACGCATTTGAACTGTAACGTCATTTAGGTACTTTTAATGTTTGCCACATAGGTTGACATTCCTGGCATAAGGCATCTGCAAAGCATTCACTTGTTGCATGTAGGTTATAACGTTAGCCTTATAGTCCACACCACTTGTGACATTACATTTATGACATGACTCATGATATTCGTTGTTACTCAAAACTACAACGATGAGTTAAATCTATTTTGTCTAAATTGAGCGTATTGGTGTGGTGGGGGAAATCAGGCTCCCTTACAACTGATGGTGAAGTGAACACTGAAACAAGAGGCCGTTGATGATAATCTTCAGCTAAAGGTAATATTGGGTTGTTTTCTTTATAAATATTTGCCGTTTGAAACGGTCTGCCATAAAGTTGCATGTAACGTGACTATACTATACGTCTACGCAGTTTTACAAATAAACAAACGGGCCAACCCCCATATTCCTATAGGATAATTGTTGTTTTTCATTGTTAAAGGTTAAATTGTAGTAGAATTGCCATTCATGTAGCCTCTAGCGATAGTATATTATTTTGCTGAGTATAAATGTCTGCCTTGTTGGGCACGCTCCAATTTCAGGTTGTTTGGGTCAAAAATGTAAAGCAGCAGATGTCGTGAGAAATTATTTTTGTAATGTACCTTTATTTTCCCTCATAATCATTATTGTATTACCTTACATCTATTAAGAATTCCCTCACAATACAAAAATATTTGAGTTTTGTAAAATAAAAAAAAAAGTCTTCCCACAAAAACATATACCAAATGAAAAAGAAAATTCCCAAAATCTAGCCAAAAGTGAAAGGAGGGAATACAACTATTGTGAGGGAAAACCAAAAAAACTAAAACAATGACAAATTCTTTCAGACAAATTATTTCTATAATGTCCTTTCAAGGGCTTAGATACTTGGAAATAAATCGAATGTTCCAGTTTCAGAACAACTTAAATTGCATTATTTCACATTCACTTTTTTTTTTTTGCCCCAGGCATTTTATGTGAGCCTCATGCCAATGGCATATTTTTATATTTTTAAATATGGACGTTCAGGAAAGAGTTAGAGAGGAAAAGTATGTGTAGAGTGTAAAACACCTTTTTTACCCCAGTGCAGCATTTTCAATTTCTTTTTGAAAATGTTATAGGATAGTTAACTTAAAGAAAAGTCGACTCGGAAATAGAAGGCCTAGCCTACGTATTGGACCGGAGACTCTTCTCTCTTCTGTGTTGTTGTCTAAAAAGAAAAGAAAAAAAAAGAACTACCTGTAGTATCTTTTCATGAGGAAGATTGTGTTTGACCTGACAAGTCCTAAGTGCTTCTGAAGCCTCCTTAAGCAGGAAGGCTGTTTATTGGAGAGACAGACAGCAGGATGCTGCTAGTCATTCCTTAAGTGTTCAGAGACTCCGTCTGCCCCAGTTCAGCCCTGTGTGGCAGGCAGCACACAGAAGCCACCAGGGCCCTGGCACATCAGAGTTCAGAATAGATAACGAGAGAGGGGGAAGGAAGGAGGCGGGAGGCGGGGGGAGAGAATGAAGGATGGAGAGTGCAGCTCTTTAATTAGGCCCCATGCGCGGGACTGAAGGCACAAACCTGACACTACTACTACTCTCAAGCGTAAGCAGATGCAAGCACTGATGCACGTCCTTTGTGGCGCATATGCGAGCATAAACATGTACGTATGCGTGCACACAAACACACACACCTGATACGCAGAGGCCGACAAGCAGACAGATCTGTCAGACTCACACACACAAACACACACACACACACTCACACACACACAAACACACAGAATATCAGACATCAGACTCCCACAGTCTCCCACAAGTGCACACACACACACACACACACACACACACACACACACACACACACACACACACACACACTTCTAGTTCTTGTGTAATTACACTCTGTAGAGTCTAATCCTATGATTGAAAAACCCAGACACACTTCCAGAAGTCGCACCATGCTCACGCTCTCCATCAGACAGTGCACAGAGAGAGTGCAGGGAGGGGGGAGGGGGGGAGGAGGAAGGGGGTAGGGGGGCTCTGAGAATACAGAGGAAATAATAAAGCACAAGCTTAACTGCGGAGTCTGTCAAGTGAAGGAAATAATATTTGTCCAGCTGGACAGCCTTTCGCTTTTGTGCAGGCTAAATTAATGTTGAGATTTCTGTCTGCGTGCCGAAAGGCAGCCGTGTCAGGGAGGTATCACGAGCTGTTTGGAGTTTGACGGGGGGATTATTAAAATCAGGCCAGATGAAGGGGGAAGAGGAGCGGCAGCCCGAGCCAAATTGACACTGACACTCTCCATTATTCTCCACTTGACTCGTGATGACGCCGTTGATAGCATGTCTCGAGCGCTCGCACAGAATAACATGGGAGGGGTGTCTGTGTGTGGGTCTGTGTGTTTGTGTGTGCGGGGTGGGGGGAGGTTGGCGGTGGGGTCCTTGCGGCTGCCGCGGCAAGCTCGTTGAAGGCGTGGATTGCGGCGACACGGAGGCGAGCTAGCCCTCACCCGCCCACTTCAAGGTAAAGAGTCGAGCCGTGTTTATTTTCAGACACCTGACTCTTCTCTGTCCCTCTCAAAGAGCCCTGATGGTTGACCTTTGCAATTATCATAAAGTTGCCCCTATTGTGACTTGAATGCACACAAGTGCACTTAGTGAGACGCCCGGAATGTAAGATGAAGAGGTACAGAGAGGGCAAGTTGAAAGAGGAAACATGGACAGTTCTTCCAGGCATTCATTCTGTTCATACTGCATGATGAATCACTGATCTGGGGAAAGTCTCAGAGGGAAAAATGAAATGTGTCTTGTGCCTTGTGATTGGTCAATGCATGCACAGTGATATGTGCTGTGGGTATCTCCACTCAGCTAGGCCATTAGTCAGCCCCTCCCTCTTAACAAGCCCCTAAATTGCAGCCTCTGTAAAAGCATGACTCCATGCTCTTCCTTGCTGTGGTTTAAAGTGCCACCCATTAATCAGTGCTCTTGTGCCCCAGCAGTGCCCGGTATGGACTGGCAGCAGGACTTCCCGTATGACCACACCGTGGTTGACCTGCTGCTGCCCGGGTTGCCAGGGGAGGCGGACATCCAGCAGCTCCTGAGGGACACGGAGGAGAAGCTGAAGCTCAACGCCTGCAGGTCAGTAGCATTGGAGCCAGTTTCACCTCCTCATCTGGCCCTCCTGCAGGTCAGTAGCATTGGAACCAGGGCCACCTCCTCATCTGGCCCTCCTGCAGGTTTGTAGCATTGGAGTCAGTTTCACCTCCTCATCTGGCCCTGCAGGTCTGTAGCATTGGAGTCAGTTTCACCTCCTCATCTGGCCCTGCAGGTCTGTAGCATTGGAGTCAGTTTCACCTCCTCATCTGGCCCTGCAGGTCTGTAGCATTGGAGTCAGTTTCACCTCCTCATCTGGCCCTGCAGGTCAGTAGCATTGGAGTCACTTTCACCTCCTCATCTGGCCCTGCAGGTCTGTAGCATTGGAGTCACTTTCACCTCCTCATCTGGCCCTGCAGGTCTGTAGCATTGGAGTCACTTTCACCTCCTCATCTGGCCCTGCAGGTCTGTAGCATTGGAGTCACTTTCACCTCCTCATCTGGCCCTGCAGGTCTGTAGCATTGGAGTCACTTTCACCTCCTCATCTGGCCCTGCTGGTCTGTAGCATTGGAGTCAGTTTCACCTCCTTATCTGGCCCTGCAGGTCTGTAGCATTGGAGTCAGTTTCACCTCCTCATCTGGCCCTGCAGGTCTGTAGCATTGGAGTCACTTTCACCTCCTCATCTGGCCCTGCAGGTCTGTAGCATTGGAGTCAGTTTCACCTCCTCATCTGGCCCTGCAGGTCTGTAGCATTGGAGTCAGTTTCACCTCCTCATCTGGCCCTGCAGGTCTGTAGCATTGGAGTCAGTTTCACCTCCTCATCTGGCCCTGCAGGTCTGTAGCATTGGAGTCAGTTTCACCTCCTCATCTGGCCCTGCAGGTCTGTAGCATTGGAGTCAGTTTCACCTCCTCATATGGCCCTGCAGGTCTGTAGCATTGGAGTCAGTTTCACCTCCTCATCTGGCCCTCCTGCAGGTCAGTAGCATTTGAACCAGTGCCACCTCCTCATCTGGCCCTGCTGCAGGTCAGTCTCTCTGGAACCAGGGCCACAAGTGTAAAGCTTTCCTTTGCCTTGGTCCTAATTGGCCATGCATTCACCATTTCAAAAAAGGGAGTTTTATACTTTATATATATATATATACACACATCCGTGTCGGAAAATGTCAAAGAAAAGGCTTTTATCACATGTGCTGGGTGCGTCATCACTTCAGATGTAGTTTTGTTCCGTGGGTGAAGGCCTCTTCATAATGAGCCAGTCAAACACAATGTGCGATGTGAAGGACATGTTGAAGAATACCTGAAGCAGAAGCTGAGTCCTCTTCTGTTTTTTCCCACTCGACTCAATGTCATGCCATATGGGGTCACAGTCTGCTGTCCTGTCCTTATGGTCTAATTCAACAGGAAATTACACCTCTGACCAAAGAGCTCTCTCCCTCTCTCTCCCTCTCTCTCTCTCTCTCTCTCTCTCTCCCAATCTCTCTCTATTCTCATTCTATTTCTTTCTATCTCTCATCTCTCTTCTCTCTCTCTCTCTCTCTCTTTCTCTCTCTCCCCATCTCTCTCTCTCTCTCTCCCCATCTCTCTCTATTCTCATTCTATTTCTTTCTGTCTGTCATCTCTCCTCTTTTTCTCTCTCCCTCTCACACCTCCCTCCCTCCACAGTTCTTTTCTCTTTCTGAAGCAGGCCGCTCTGTCCCCTCCACCAGCACGATAGAGGAGAGGCTCTCACGGGCTGAGATGGCACCTCTCTCTCCTTTTGAGAAGAGGGATGGGAGAAATCTATATTTTTTTCTCTCCTTCCCCCCATGATGCTTTTATCCCTTTGTGCTGTTTGTGAGGAGGTGGATGGTCTGCGCGGGGCTGTGCTAAATGTGTTGTGCCCGAACAAAGCCGCACACTGCTCTGCCATTAGAGCCAGCCTCTCATCCGCTGTTCACTGTTCCTCTCTTCTCTCTCCTCCATTGGCAAAATGGGAGAGAGTAATAATTGAAGATTCCACATCTTGAAATGAAAACCCTCGGGTGGGTAATTCAAGGCTTATTACCCAAGGCTGAGGTATTTTTCTGCTTTCCCAGCATTAAAGGCTTATTTAGTGTTCTCGGGGAGATGGGAGACGGATAGCCATTATAAGAACAAAGAGGCGGATAATGCGAAATAGTGTGAAAAAAAGGGGGGAAGGGGAGAGAGAGGAGGAAGAAAGAGTGATGCTCAGTTGTGTTGGTCAGTCAGCCTTGGGTTTCTTTTCAGGCGCGGAGTGGAGCGCTTCACAGATCCCCCCCCCCCCCTCACTAAAGCGCACCCGGGTGGGCCACTACACTACACCTGCTGCCTAAGCCACTTAGTGGTGTCTGGGACAAATTATGGAAGGGGGAAAAAAGAAAGAAGGACAGGAAAAGGAAATGAGAGTGAAGGGGAACGAGAGAGAGAGAGAGAGAGAGAGAGGGATGAAAAAAACAGAGAGAGAGATCCCGCTCCCCACTCCCATGAAGGCTTTCACCTCCTTATGGGTCAGGGTTGCTGGCATGCACCCAGCGCTCCCATGTCAGACATTTGCCTGAGAGCTGGCTCCTAATTGGAGGAGATTAAGATAGGTTGACATTGGGCTTGGCTTGCCTAAATTGAAATGCTGTAATCCATTAGGTTTCATCAGATGGGACACTTTTTCTGTGCAGCACCCGAATAAAGCTGGCCCCCATGAGGAAGTGTTGGGCGAGGGGGGGATTTTTGGTCGAGTGGGCAGGGGGCCTCAGGTTACTTTGGCAGGGGAAGTGCCACACTGTTGATAACCGCAGGCACTTGCCAATCTAATGCACGATCGGGTGCCACACGCGCACTCATGTGGTGTGTGGGTGTGGGTGTGTGTGCGTGTGTGTGTGTGTGTGTGTGTGTCTGTGTCTGTGTGTATGAATGTCCTGACAAATGTCTTTCTGCCTTGCGGTTGGAAGCATATGAAGATAGGAGGCCTTAGATAGGGAGCCATTGGCAGGTGGTAGGGGGTATCCACTTTCAGGTGGTTCTCTGGCCTCTTGCATCGGGGGGTAGGTGGGGGGGAAAGAGGCCTCTGATATTGCGTGGGGGGAGAGATTGGTATCCTGTGCAGTTGGGGATGGTTGCTCACTGAAGCTGGGGCTTATTTGAAAAGGATCCCTTCCTGCTCCCCCCCCCTCCCCCCCTCACACACACACACAAACACACACACACACACACACACACACACACACACACACACACACACACACACACACACACACACACACACACACACACACACACACACACACACACACACACACACACACACACCTCTCTCCTCCCTTCTTCACTCCCCTGGAGCGCACAGCCCACCCACACTAAATTAATTTTGACAAGGAACTTAAGATAACGTCAAAGTGCTGACTAATCAGCGGATTGGGTTCCCGTAAGTCACAGAGCTGTGAAACTCACCATCATATCTAATAAAAGCTTCAGATTGACTTTTTTTTTTTTCTCTTCTCCGTTCTTTTTTTCTTCTCTTTTCGGAGGCCTGCTTGCCATGCCTGCTCTGGTGTGATCTTTACAAAAAAAACAATTACTCTGTTTTTTTGGAGGAAAATAGAGAGGGGGAGTGAGGTTGATTGACATGTTAGGAAAGTGAGTGAGTGCGGAATGAGGATTTAAAGGATCCTTTCCTCTTCTCATTTTACAAAACCTTTCTTGTTTAGGTTGGGGGGGGGGGGAGCTTTTCTCATCCACTGTTTTTTTTTCTAACCAGTCACAGGTGGGCTTTCTTTTTCCACCCCATTGCTTTGTCAGGCCTCTCTCTTTCTCTTTCTCTCCCTCACTCTCTCTCTTCCTCTCTCTCTTCCTCTCTCTCTTTCTGTCTCTCTCACTTTCTCTCTCTCTCTCTCTTTCTCTCTCTGTCTCTTTCTTTCTCTCTCTGTCCATCTCCAATGTTCTTTCTGCCATTCTGTGCTCCTCTGTAGTGGGGCGACGTTAATCCGAGGAAGTTGATTAGTCTGTGGTTGGTGACGACCCTTTGGAGGCTGGGGTCACCATAGGAGGTGTTGTGAGGCTAGCACTGTCTGACATGCTCACACACACACACACACACACACAGACACACACACACACACACACACACACACACACACACAATAGTACAAACACAATCTGACTCACACTTTCTCACACACTGGGACACCCTTGCTCACTTTCAATCAAACCATTAATCCTGTATCAAAGTGAAGATTAGTGCAGACAAGAAAGGAAGTGTGTGTGAGCATGTGTCGGAGAAAGCAAGCGAGATTGAAGACAGAAAGACCAAAGTAACCAAGAAAAACCAAGAGAAACTTCATCAGTCCACAGCGTAATCAGTTCCTCTACCCACTACTTAGTCTCCCATTAAAAGGCCTGGGCCCACACGAGCCAGTCTCTGCGTGCATGTGTGCGTCCCACAGGCCTTCTCTGCGTGCTGGTCTGCATCACGTTCGGCCTGCTGTTACTAATTGAGTGAGTGTCTCGAACATCAGTCTCACCCTGGCAGACCGTGCCTGTCTCCAGCCCCCCTTCCCCCTCCAAACCCTCCACACCACCACCCTGCTTCCCTGGGCGCACGCAACAAGAGTGTCCCCTGACCTGCTATTGAGTGCCAGCTCCCCCAACGTCGTCTCCCCTGGTCCCGTGATGTCTTATCAGATTTTTTTCCGGGGGGGAGAGAGTGTGAGCTGATTGAGCCTCATGTTCTTGTTGAACAAAGACGTGTCTCTGTGGGTTTGCTGGGGAGGCCTTGGCGTGGCTTGGCTAGGCTGGGTTGCGTTGCGTTGGGTCGGATTGTTTTCTTTTACGATGCTGGAGCGGGGTGTGCAGGCTGTGTGGCTGCACAGATGGGAGCTCATGGCAGACCTGCTGTCAGAGTCCCGAGTCCTGGGGTGGCGCCCAGCTCCTCCACCGCGTCCGCATCACACCGTGCAGCGCCGCACAAATCCTCTTTTATGGGCGCACATTAAAAGAGACTTAGTCCTATATTTCTGTCCGTGCACGAGCCGGCTGCAGGTGGACGCCATGAATATGTCTTTCAGCGCGGCTCGCCGAGGCAGCAGGGATGAGCGGCCGGCCACGCTGCGTGATTTCACGTGCCGTAAAAACAACACATGTGAAATGGAGCATGTATTAGTTCCTGATGCGAGGCGCTTAGCGCTGGCAAACCCATTGCCTGTGTGAACCTCCGAGGGCTTATCCTGTCTCAGGGCACTTGTGTTGCGTAAATATCTTTACAATGGTCGGAAAACCATAACATTAAAAAAAAAAAAAAAGTAAAGTTGCTGGTAATTATCATCAGAAAAGCTTTTTCGAATGGCTGTGTTTGCCTCCTAATAGCAACCACCTTTGACATGTTTTTTTTGCTCTGAGTGTAGCTCAGGAAACTGGTCTGACAGAAGGCGTCGGAGAAATAAGCAAAGAAGTAATCAAAAACAAGTACGCAGAGTTGTCAAGTCGGAACAGACTCCTTGTGCTTTGGAACAGTCTGTTTATGGCCCCAGTTCGCTGAGGGTCTTTTATTTATATATTTGTTTATAGTTTTAACACTGAGCTCTGGGCTATTAATTAAACAGCAGAATGTTAGAGTTGCAGCTCAAACCCAGGCTGTCATGACCAGCATGTCATCTGTGCTTGCAGAGTTGGGCTCATAATGAAACAAGACTTTTTTGCAGTTTTCCTGTTGGCAAATATCACACAAACAATAAAGCCACAACTTTTTCGAGCAG
>NC_137924.1:34776504-34789004 GCF_963457725.1 Sprattus sprattus
ACAAGGTGGTTGAAACACTTACGTGAAGAAAAGACTCCAAGAAAACAACCAAGAGTTTTGTCCAACTGAGCCACGATTGGATCCAGAAGAAAGTGGAAGTTGCATCACACCACCCAGGTGTCTTAAGGGAAAGGTTGCCCCCAAACCAAGCCTCCAAGGAGGATATTAACGGATGAGGGAGGCCACCATAGTCCAGCCATCACCCTGAAAAATCGACAAAGTGCAGGGGCTGGAATTGGGGTGCAGGTGAAGGAGTCCACATGCTTAAGAGCCATAACAGCCTCCAAACTGGCTTCTGTTGGAGGGTGGGAAAAAGAAGCCATTGTTTTAGAGGATCCACACTAAAGCAAGTATGGAGGTTGCTTAAGAGTTGGGGAAATGTTTTTATGGCCATATGAGACCCAACTATAGCATGTGGGCCAACACTCAAAGGGGTACATGTGGCGTAAATATAACACTCAAAGGGGTACATGTGGACTAATAGAACACTCAAAGGGGTACATGTGGACTAATAGAACACTCAAAGGGGTACATGTGGACTAAAAGAACACTCAAAGGGGTACATGTTGCGTAAACATAACACTCAAAGGGGTACATGTGGACTAATAGAACACTCAAAGGGGTACATGTGGACTAATAGAACACTCAAAGGGGTACATGTGGACTAAAAGAACACTCAAAGGGGTCCATGTTGCGTAAACATAACACTCAAAGGGGTACATGTGGACTAATAGCACACTCAAAGGCGTACATGTGGACTAATAGAACACTCAAAGGGGTACATGTGGACTAATAGAACACTCAAAGGGGTACATGTGGCGTAAATCTAACACTTCTGATGCCCCAAGAATCATGATATCATTCAATCTGGTAGTGGTGACATCATGCCTTGGGGATATTTTCTTGTTTGTAGGAACTGGGAAACTTTTTAAAGGGAATGAACAGAAATACATTTACACGTCCCAATAATTCCTACCAGTTTTAATTACCAGAGGCACAAGGATAAAGCTGGAGTGGCTCAAAAAAATGAAAGGGAAAAAAAGGAGAATCTGTGGCATTCCAGTCCAGTATCCAGAGCCCATCAAACTAGATGTTATATATACATGCTACCAAGGAGAATGGGGAAAAAACATAGCAGAACAAAGTGCAGAACAATTCATTTTCAATTTTAGAAGACAAAAAAACGTATTTAGCCTCGGGGGGTGAATACTTTTGCAAGCCCCTGTATTTAATGAGAAGTGGAAACGAAACAAATATTTTACGGAATTATCCAATTTGTAGACTAAGAAATTGTGCGCCTTCTCACTTTAGGCCTTTCTTAATTGGCACTATACTCAGAGAAGATAGGCTATATTAGAGCGGTACATGGGAGAATGACTCGTTCATTAGTGCTAAACTGAGTGGGTACTATGCTGTGAAAAAATACACGTCTGTCTCACTTTTTATTGTGCATTAAAGCCCTGATGAGTGATGGCTACCTGATTCATGTATTAACTGTCTGTGTGGTTTAGAGTTGCATAGCCTACATAGCTATTTGGTAACGTATTTTGCAGAGTAAAATGATTGGTCAATTTAGTAGCAGAGCGGTCAATGCTATGCCAATGTTACGTCAAGCTGTGTAGAGATGAGATTAGAGATTAGATTAGATGTGCCTGCCAGACGTTGAAAACCACGGTGCAGGTTACATTTCAAAGAAGAAAGTGGCACAACACCTTCCTCAAAATTATTTCGATACAACACCTACCTTTTTGTTCAGACACACCCAAATGAGGCGTCAGTTTGGCCTCGAAGGCCCTTAGGTCTGTGCACATGTTATGAAATTACCAAATGAATGTGTCCTTGTAATCAAAATTGCTTTACCCAATGTCCTTCTTGTGCGTTAGAACCTGGGGCGGCATCCATCAAATTAAGGTCCTCTGTCTGTCTGTCTGTCTCTCTTGCTCGCGCTCTCCCTGTTTTCAGGAGTTCAGAAGAAACGTTTTAAAAGGCGAGAGAGAATGAGCAACTGAGAGAGAGAGAGAGGAATGAAAAAGAAATCAGTAGGCAAAATTATTGCATGATTGCCCATTCCCAAAAGAGTCTTGGCATCATTCTGAAGGAGGCATTCCGTAATTGCTTTTAGAGCCATGTCAGACACACGTAATTCCCCCCACTAACAGCCGTGCAGAAGAAAGCAGGAGAGCCTGCTCTCTGGGGTCAGAGAGAGAGAGAAGGAGAGGGAGAGAGATGGACACAGAGTGAGAGAGAGAGAGAGAGAGAGAGAAAGACAAGGGCAGAGAGAGGGGGGGGGGTGGTTGGAAGGAAGAGAAGAAATGAAGTGGCAATAAGTGTGGCCCAGTGGGGAAATGCACTTCAGTGTGAGTTTTTAATACATCAGGCGAGGGACTTGGCAGTCTGCCATGCACAGCAATTGTTTACCTTTTTGCTCGCTGGCTGCATCTGTTCTGTTTTGTAAACGGCACTAAACTATCCGCCCGTAAACACCGGAATCAATAACAACTGTTTGGGGATTTCCCTCCTCCCCCCACCCCTCACAGCAGACAGAGACAGACAACACACACACACACACACACACACACACACACACACACACACACACACACACACACACACACACACACACACACACACACACACACACACACACACACACACACACACACACACACACACAGAAACGCACCAACCTCTCTGTCTTGTTCATTGCTGACTCCCTTCCCACCCTGTCGTGCCAGTCAAGACTAGTATGACGTAGAAGCTCCCTAACTGAGCATCATTTGAGATCTCCACAGAAGAAACTCTCCGTGTTTTGTTCAATTCATTCCTTTGTTTGGTTTAAACACAGAAATATATATTGGGCCTTTTGAATTTGGTCCACATATCCTATTTAAAGCTGCTTCTCAAGTCCAGTTCGGTGTGCATTCTCTGTTTGTGACAATGACACCGCAAACATGGGGATAAATATTTATGCTTATATATATATGCTTCATAGCATACCGGGTGGCTATAATATTCATACTACCGATATTCATAATTCATAATACTACATACAACAATGGCACAGATACTGTATGTTCTTCGTACAGCAGTTTCCTGATTATGCCATGGTAATTTACAGCACAGTAGAGAGCTTTTCATTATGTCACAGAAAGTATATAATAACATGGGAGGTCAACTGCTATTCTAATCTGAAGCTTTTAAAAAAGCATTTTGTTCAGAATGTTCCAGAAGAGCAGCTCGAGCCCCATCACCTTCCCCTGAACCCTCACCTCCTCCCCAAGCTCCCCCTCTCCTCCTTGCCACAAATGACACACTTGGGCGCCTTAAACAGCCCCGGTGGCAGGCAGTGTTGTAATAACCTTGCGTGTCATTTTCATGGCGAGGGTCTGTGCTCAGGCGTGTGTGGTGAGAGTTGGGTAATGGTTGGGTACGGGGGTCGTGGTGGTGGTGGTGGTGGTGGGGTGGTGGGGTGGTGTAATAAGACATTAATGGTCGGGGTCGTAAATACCCCAGCCACGGTCGGCCACTGGTTTGAAAGATGTCAGGAGTGATAGCATGACAGGCAAGTGCTATTAAAGTCTGAAGGTGAGATGCCTGGAGAGCGGGGTGGGTGAGTTAGGGAGAGAGCAGGAGAGGCGGTGTAAGGGAGGCTCAAGGGCATGCGTGAGTGTGAGTGTGTATGTGTGTGTATGTGTGTGTGTGTGTGTGTGTGTGTGTGAGAGCAAGATGGAGAGAAACAGATGGAGAGGGAAGAGAGATAAAGAAAGAGGAGGAACAGAATGGAAACTCAGGAGAGGATGCGCTGCCTCATTGTCTAAACCAGCCAGTGTTTGTGAGCTACACACAATGGGCTGTTTTTGTGTGTGTGTGTGTGTTTGTGTGTGTGTTTGTGTGTGTGTGTTTGTGTTCTTTGTGCTGGGGCTCACCGGTGGCAGCGGTGTAGTTATCCGTACGACGGCTGCGGTGAGCTCCAGCGAGCTCCTCTCTCTCTCTCTCTCTCTCTGTGCCTGGAGGGGCCTGTCCTGGGAATAGCGCTATCTTTATTTCAGCAGTTGCTCATCCTCCTCGCCGTGAACCCAGCGCCATATTTTATGCAGAGCTCCGGGGTGTCTCCCCTCTCCCACCGGGGCCCATTAATAAAGAGCCGTCGAGCTGAGAAGCACCTGTCTGTACGGCACACACACACACACACACACACACACACACACAATCACAAACACAAACACAGATATTCACATATACCTAAATAAACACCCACCAACATGCATTCAAATGTACTCACACAAGGACACACACTCACATATGCATACACACACACACACACACACACACACACACACACATGTACACACACACACACACACATACACATGTACATATACACAGATGCATGCATATATTCCAAGGTAAGCACTAACTAGCTGTCGAGGTCAGTGCTGCATCAATATAATCATCTTGACAGACTGACACCAGAAATGAAAGAACGCAAATGAAGATATTTATATCCCCCCATTCCACAATCTCTCTCACTCTCTCTCTCTCTCACACACACACACACACCCACATACACACTCAGCCAAACATGCATGATTAGCCGAGTAGACGAAGGAGTAAGTGTGTTGTCACATTGTCAGATTCTTTTGTATAACAATGTGACAAAAATTACATTAGGCTCCAGAGGCAATAATGTTGCAATTATTGGCCATATCACCCTCCCCCCCACCCCCCTCAGTGCCCCTTCTCCCCCCATTCCCTCCTCTCTCTCCCCCTTCACACACTCAATCATCCCAGCGCTTTTCACAGCCAAAGCCAAAGCCTCCCTGATCCACTCCCCAATGCTTTTTCTTCTGAAGGAACTCATTTAAGCGCACACACAAAACCCTATTTGTTCATGTGTCGGCCACTACAGCAACACATCTCTGGACGGCCATTATTGGGCCCTAATGCGGAACATCCTCTGGGTGATGGCTTCTGGCAGGCCTCGGAATGGGAGGGAGAAATCCATATTTGCTGTGAAAGGTCATCCACGGGTTACGGGGAGAAAAAGTTTTGTGCCTCCACCGCCGCCGCCGCTGCTGCTGCTGCTGCTGCTGGGCGACTTTGTGGGGATTGAGCCAGAAGTTCTGCAGAATCAATAGCGGAGACTGGAACTGGATGTTTTGTTTCATTTATTCAGAAGATGTGTTTTTTATCCAAAGCAGTTTTACAATGTATGCAAGTAATATGTTTGATCTGCAGGTATATAGCCTGAGCATCAAGTCTGTGACCTCTGGACTGCTGCCACTTTACTCCAGCAGTAAAGCTAGAGATGATGTAGAGACATGGGGACATCCCCATTAGGAACTAAAAGAGCAGTAAAGCTAGAGATAATGTAGAGACATGGGGACATCCCCATTAGGAACTAAAAGAGCAGCAAAGCTAGAGATGATGTGGAGACATGGGGACATCCCCATTAGGAACTAAAAGAGCAGTAAAGCTAGAGATAATGTAGAGACATGGGGACATCCCCATTAGGAACTAAAAGAGCAGCAAAGCTAGAGATGATGTGGAGACATGGGGACATCCCCATAAGGAACTAAAAGAGCAGTAAAGCTAGAGATGATGTGGAGACATGGGGACATCTCCATAAGGAACTAAAAGAGCAGTAAAGCTAGAGATGATGTGGAGACATGGGGACATCCCCATAAGGAACTAAAAGAGCAGTAAAGCTAGAGATGATGTGGAGACATGGGGACATCTCCATAAGGAACTAAAAGAGCAGTAAAGCTAGAGATGATGTGGAGACATGGGGACATCTCCATAAGGAACTAAAAGAGCAGTAAAGCTAGAGATGATGTGGAGACGTGGGGACATCCCCATTAGGAACTAAAAGAGCAGTAAAGCTAGAGATGATGTGGAGACGTGGGGACATCTCCATAAGGAACTGGATGGAAAAGAGCTTTCTGATTACCCACAAGCAGTCTGCTTAGTTGAAGAGACCCATTATTTTGTCTACCAGCATGAATATTCTGTCCTCTCTCTCATTCTCTCTCTCTATCTCTGTCCCTCCCTCTGTGTGTGTGTTTGTGTGTGTGTGTGTGTGTGTGTGTGTGTGTGTGTGTGTGTGTGTGTGTGTGTGTGTGTGTGTGTGTGTGTGTGTGCGTGTGCGTGTGCGTGTTTGTGTGTGTGTGCCCACAGTCCCTCAGGAGCCGGGGCGTAAGGAGCGTAACTTCTCCCTGACGTCGCACCAGCTGGGCTGCCTGACGGGGCTGGCCTCCACCCTGCTGGAGCTGGAGCAGAAGGTGGAGGAGCTGGCCACTGAGGTGGGCTTCCTCAACTGTGCTGGGGAGTCCTCCTGCAGCCCCAGAGGTACAAGTGCTTTCGCTCTTACTGCCTGTCTGTCTGTCTGTCTGTCTGTCTGTCTGTCTGTCTGTCTGTCTGTCTGTCTGTGTCTGTCTGTCTGTCTGTCTGTCCGCCTGTCTGTCTGTCTGTCTATCTGTCATTCTGTCTGTCTCTCTGTCTCTCTGTCTGTCTGTCTGTCTCATCATGTCTGTCATCATGTCTGTCTGTCTGTCTGTCTGTCTGTCTGTCTGTCTGTCTGTCTGTCTCTCTCTCTCTGTCTTCCTATCTCTCTGTCTGTCTTCCTATCTCTCTGTCTGTGTCTGTCAAAATCTCTCCATGTCTTTGTCATCTATCTCTCTCTCTCTCTTGCTCTCTCTCTTCCTGCCTGTTCTTCTCTTTTCTCGTTTTTACCTTGTCATTCTATCTCCGCTCTCCCTTCCATACACCATTCACCTCTGCCTAACACAAGTAGCACAGACACACTTTTGCAAATGGACAGGTTTATGCCCACAACCCTCTCTGCCAACTGAGGTCACACACACACACACACACACACACACACACACACACACACACACACACACACACACACACACACACACACACACACACACACACAAACGAACAGTAGTCTGTAGACAAGCTCAGTAAAATATAAAAGGGGTATAAAACCATAAGCTCGTGAAATCTATATGGAGATGTTGGGCAGGTTCCACTCAACCAGATACTTCACCTCTCGTTTTTTTATTTGCTTGAAACGCAATCCCTCCTCTCGCTCCGTGACCCCTACTGATAGTTTACTGCCGCCTGTCTGCGCGGAGCCAGAGTGAGCACAGGTTTTCCAGGCGGCCATTTTCCCCCCGCACAGAAACATCTGATACCCTTTTCCAGTGGAAGAATCGGCCTCCAAACAGCCCATCATCACCTGCAGCTGGAGTAATGATGGTCGCTGGGGAGAGTAATGGCTGACCTGTGTGTTAGAGTGCACAATAGCTCTCACATTTGGAAGACCTTCTGTTAAGCTTTAGGGTCCGACATCATAGTCCTCTTGAGCTTCCCACGCTTCTCTTAAGGATGGAAAGTTCTCCCATTTTAGACCAACATATTCATCAACTTCTATGTCAGGGATATATAGCTGATGCTATAAAGTGAGCTTGAATTTCTGTCACGTAGTGGATAAAATTATACGCTTACCAGTCAGTAGGTCTTTTCCAACGGATGTTATTTGCATTATGCCTTCTTCTCCTGCCGTGAGAGGCGTAAGGATTTAAGGTGCTGTATTTACACATTTTATCATGTCAAAGTATGTCACCATTGTGATACTTACGATTAACAAAATAAGTAGTGCAGTTGGAACAAAATGCACAAACAGTAAAAGTTGGTATTAATTAAATGGTGGGAACTCTGTTCTCAGACTCTCTTGTACAAGCAAAATGGGCAAAAGTATTCTTTTTGCTGTTGTTGAACATCACTGTCTCTTCACACACGTTTTTAAAGATGGGGTTCTTATGCATGGGCCCATGTGTCTTTATAGTGAAGTATTCACCAATTTGTTTAGTGTATAGACAAATTTAGATTGCATTTCTTTCTTTCTTGTTTTCTTTCTCTCTCTCTCTCTCTCTCTCTCTCTCTCTCTCGTCTCTCTTGCTCTCTCTGTGGCCCGTAGAGGCAGAGTGAGCTGGGGGTGAGTGGTGCGTGTAGTAATTTCTATAAAGGTTACATTAAAAAACAAGACATGCAGAAAGGCTCGATTTACAGAGAAGTAAACAGCCTTTAAAGGGCACTTATCCAAATCATTAATTCAGGCAATCAAACGACTTAATTACCAGAAATTCATCAGATGAGCTTAAAGGTCAAAGAGTGACACGCCAGCAGCTCTGTGCCTGTGCCAGGCTGCTGGGCTCTTGTTAGGTCTAAATTGCCTCGCCCGGGGTCTTGCACACCCCGCCACTGATTAGAAAAAATGCAGCCTCCACACATACACTTTTAATTTGTTCTTCCCAAACAGACACACTAACACAGAGAGAGAGAGAGAGAGAGAGAGCCACAACCACGTACTAGACATGCAGACACTTATAAAGACATCATACCCTCCCCCTCAACCTCCTAAAAGGATTACTCGCAATATGCCCAACATCCGTATCTGTGGTTCAAATCAACTCCAAGCCTCCAGATATAGAGCAGTCATATTGCTGATGCTGCTCCTGCTGTTCCTGCCGCTGCGCCCGCGCAGTCACTGCGCGTCTGTTTGGTCACGTGGCGCAGGCAGGCAGGCGGGCGTTCAGGCGGTCTCCGGGTCACTGCAAGTTGACAGGGGTGATGCAGAGGACAGCAGTGTGAGATGATGAGAGTGTTAGCCTCAGGTTAACACGGCTGAGACAACGCCCTAGCGTTTAGCATGTTGCCACGGCGAGTTTACTGTCAGGGTGGCGAGAAGCTCCAGTGCGTGGGGTTGATGGTGTTTTTATTATTCAACCCAGAGGAGGGCTGCTTAATTAATGGTAATTAGGTTGTAGGCACTCCAAAAACAATGTGTCATACTTTAGTATGTGAGTTAAAGTTTGTTCCTGAAGTAAACTCTCTAATTCTGACTCTGTGTTTGGCTAATGGACTCAGGGATTTTAAAGAAATCTAAAGAGGACCCCGAGGTGACTCCAGGGGAAGGGAGCAGCGCTGCCACGCCCGATCTGACCCTCAACTCTGCAGAGGTGAGCTGACCCCCCACTTTTCACTGACAGCCATATTTGTAGTTTTCCTTCCTTGTAGCATTCTCACCTTTTCTGCCATTTAGAACTATAAACATGGCCTCTGTCCCTCTGGATTGCTCCTAGGCGGTGTCCCTGAAGTTCGAGTGGAGGGGTGCGTTTGTGGAGCTGGTGCCCCAGATGGCCCACTGTGTGAAGGTGCTGCTGGAAGACGTGTGTGCCAGGAGCCTACAACAGGAGGAGGTGGCACGTGCCAACTCGGCCGTCCTGGCACTGGGCAGCGTGCCACAGAGGCACGGCATCGCCCTTACCTGTCTGGAAAGAGAGTGCCCCAAGATGATTGCCAAGGCAAGCTGCTCCCATCACTCAAACTCTCACTCGTCACACTGAAAAATCCCAGAGGTAGACAATTATCCAGTGTGCATTTTAAAGAAGGGAGGAAAGGTCACTTTGAGGAATGGTTGAAATGGAATTAATGGATTACTCTTCTTACCAGCTTTTGCCAGTTTTCTACACACAAATGTCAAGAAGTCAATGCTGTTTAACAAATGCAGTGTACTGTGTGGTCTGTCAGACCAACAAACCCTCAGTTTTGCGACAGAAAACAAACCAAAAAAGACTTTAGAAATGAATGCTCGAATAGAAGGGACTGGTTCATGGCTATGGGTGGGCCTTGAACTGGTCTCTCTATCCAAATGTGCTTTTGTGTGTGTGTATTTGTGAGTGTGTGTGAGTGTGTGTGAGTGTGTATGTGTGTGTGTGTGTGTGTGTATGTGTGCGTGTGTGTGTGTGTGTGCGTGTGCGTGTGCGTGTGTGTGTGTGTGTGTGCGTGCGTGCGTGCGTGTGTGTGTCTAATGGCAAAGCTGTCTGCTGGCAGCTGGGCAGGCGATCAGTTGTTCGGGGCCATCTCTGTCCTTTGAGATCAAAACCCTTCACTCACTGTTGTTGAACGAGTGAGTGAGGAAGGGATAGGGGGAGGAAGAGAGACCAATAGAGACAGAGTGAGAAAGAAAAAGAGAGAGCGAGTCAGACAGAGAGAAGCTAGAAAACAGAGGCACTTCAAAGGCAGGCGGTCTCGGAGCCTGTCCCAGCGGCCGGACGCCACGGGCGATTGAGATTTAGAGGAAAAGGACTGCCGGCGCTCCTTTGACTTTGGAACAGCACCAACGCAGGAGGCCTCTGATAGTCCTGCTTTGTACATGTGCTATACATGACTGTGTGTGTGTGTGTGTGTGTGTGTGTTTCTGTGAGAGACAGTGTATATGTAAACTTGTGAATGGCAATATTTATTTTAAATTCTTCACACACTTTGACTGTTATGCAGTGGTGACTCTCCTTGTCTTCTCTGCCTCCTCCCCAGCCATGAGTGTTCATCCTGGGCATGATGGTGGGGTGGCTCTGGTAGGAGCTCGCCTCCTGTTGTCTCTTTTCAGCATCAGGGACCAGGTGAACAGGCACTACCTCTCCATGTTTGCCCCTCCTGACTGTACTGTATCACCATACTGTGTCGGTGGTGGGTGTCCCCCCTCCGTAAACAAAGGGTCTGCCCTCTCAGCACCCTCCACCCCCCGACGCCCACGCCCGTGCTGGAAGATTGATGTGCCGTCCCCCCCATGAGAGAGGCCTCCTGCCCGGGGGTTGTCCAGGTGCAGCCGGGGCTGACACGGCCGCTGGTGGATGTAATGTGCGTGCTTACTGGACACTGGGATCAATAAGAGCAGTAAGGAGAACACTCCTTCACCTGTCAGTCCCGCAGAACACACTTTAAGACAAACAACCACTCTATCCACCTCCCTGATGTAAGCCATGCATGTCTGAGAATGCAATTTAGTCTGGCCAACACCTGAGATATGCAGGCTGTTGGGGGTGATTTCCATAGAGTAGGTCTGCATCTTAGTACCGTTTTTGCTGACACTTGCTCCAGTGTTAAAAATGCACAGATCTTTTCCCCTCCCTCTCTGCTATGGATGGCATGGTTTGTCCACACTCCAGACCTGGACCGTGTCGTTAAGAGTAGGTCAGTGCTTGGCAATGAGCAGAGCGCATCTCAAAGGTTAACACACGCATCCATTAGCAAGCAGGAGGGTCTGAGGGGGCTCTTCTTTGACACATGTCATAGTCGAGGACCGCAGATTGCTTCACGAGACCCCTCAAGCCCCCAGCACTGAGACCTTTTTCTTAAAAAAAAATGGAATGAGAGCGAGGGAGGGAGAGAGGAGAGAAGAATAAGGAATGTGATCAATATTTCATCCATTCATATTCATGCTCTTTTGCCTCAGTCCAAACATTGGGGGTGAGTTACACCGACACTCCCCCACCTCTCCTCAGCCCCCGGCTGCATAATATGGAGGGGGACCATTTATCAGCGTGACACCGGCTTGTCTTATTGACTGGCTCAGTGTTGATGTCCCACACCTCTGTGTCCTTAACCCGCCGCTCCAGCTGACCTGCTGACAGCGGCTGAGATGAGCAATCTTTGCCACACTTTGAAAATAAATATAGATAAGTCGTTAAAAAAAAAAAAAAAAAAAACACAGAACCGCAAAAAAGTATCAGGCAGACACGAAGCTGTTTAAAATTGAAGGAGGCTGGAGGCTGGAATAACCTTGGTGGAAGCCGGCGTCATCTTGTTCGGGGTCGGTATCTTTGATCCAACGGTAGTTAAGGGGAGGCTGGGAAAGAGCGTGGGGGTAGAGGAGTGGCTCATAAATCTCTCCCGACGTGCGGAGGGGTCCCCCTTCACCTTGACGGACCCTCTCCACTGTCCCCTCCGCTGAGCGCCCAGACGGCCAAGCGCTGGTGTGTTGACTGAAGTGTCCCACAGGACGTCACAGTAGGTCTGCAGGGGATGACAGGACTGTGTCTTTGTCTGCTCCCAGTCTCCAGATAGGAATCAGTGCAGTCACTGTGCTGTTATGGAAATCAGTGCACAGGCACTGTGCTGTTATGGGAATCAGTGCACAGTCACTCTGCTCTTATGGGAATCAGTGCACAGTTATGGGAATCAGTGCACAGTCACTCTGCTATTATGGGAATCAGTGCAGTCACTGCTGTTATGGGATGTAGCTGATGAGCCTGTTATTGAGACTTGTTTCCATTTTGGTGTGAAGGAGGAGAGGGAGGCTGAGTGAGGCTCGACCTTTCTTCCACCGCGCTCCATGCCGTGCGGCGCTGCTCCTCCGTGTCCTGAGGGGGGAGTGCGGGGTGAAATATATACGCCGCACACACGTGTTTTACGGCTTTTGACCGGCTCGCCGTCGTAACTCACTTCTATAGGTGTGTAAATTTGGTGGAGAACACATAACATACGTCTGGATCCTTTATTTATTTATTTAAATTCTTTCCTGGCGTGTGCCTGGTATCTTTTGTCACTACTTGGTGATGGGCTATGAAAAGGGCGCATGTGAGTGCTAAAGAAGTGTGTGTGTGTGTGTGTGTGTGTGTGTGTGTGTGTGTGTGTGTGTGTGTGTGTGT
>NC_137924.1:34794004-34799004 GCF_963457725.1 Sprattus sprattus
CTTGTGTCTCCTTTCACGCTCACATGGTTCCTTCCCCTCTCTCCCAGGCCTTTGACCCAGCTGCCCATCCAGAAGTGCTCGGACCTGAGCACCTCCCTCCAGGAGCAGCTGACCTGCTACTGCCTGAGCGTCTGCGCCTCCAGCCTGCTCCACGACGCCGAGAGCCACCACTGGGCCGACCCCAAGCCTTTCTATGAGGTAGGAAACTACTGTGCGACCCCAAGCCTTTCTATGAGGTAGGAAACTACTGGGCGACCCCAAGCCTTTCTATGAGGTAGGAAACTACTTGGCGACCCCAAGCCTTTCTATGAGGTAGGAAACTACTGGGCGACCCCAAGCCTTTCTATGAGGTAGGAAAGCACTTCAGTCTCACCTCATCTGGTGCAGGCTCTGGTTAGGCTCCATCTGCAAGTAAAGAGTTGGACAAAGAAAGTCTGAAACAAAAAAACAAGAAAAACAACAACAATAACAGCAACACAGAGCATAGTGGAGGTGTGATGTGCGAGTGAGTGCCTGTTTGGTGTTGGAGGGATGTGGAGAGTTGTTGTGCAGAGGTAGCCTTTGGGCTCTCAGAGTTGAAGAGTTGGGAGAACTCATGCATATGCAGTTAAACCACAGCGCTCTCCCCTACTGCTCTGATGTGGGCAGACCACAGAGGACAGCACACACACACACACACACACACACACACACACACACACACACACACACACACACACACACACACACACACACACACACACACAAACACACACAAACACACACAAACACCCACACACGCACACACGCACACACACACCATGGGCATACGCATACATGGGCACTTACATTAACAAAGAGACAGCTAAACACACACAAACACACACTCATGTAAACTCAACTGTGCTCCCAGGGGTATAGTCGGTTTCTCTTTCTCTCACACACACACACACACACACACACACACACACACACACACACACACTAACACACACAAACGCACACATAGCCACACAAGCTTTTTGTGGTACCTTCTGGGCCTGAGACTCATCTGTAGAGAATGATTCAGCGAGTGAGCGAGCAGCGGCGGGGGGAAACAGAGGGCTGTTTGTGGGTGAGTGTGTCTGCGTGCTCCGGGGTGTGTTTCTAGAGTGTGCCCTTTTGTTTTCTTGCCTCATCAACATCCCCACCCTCCTCCTCCTCCTCCTCCTCCTCCCCCATCCCACTCTCAGGGTGTCTCGCTCGGCCGCTTCACGAGGCCTCTGAGCCCCATCTGAGCTGCCTGCACCAGCCCCACTGTTTGAAAGAGAAACCCCAGCCTAATGCTGCACAGACAACACTGCCTAATGTGCTTATGCACGCACACACACACACACACACACACACACACACACACACACACACACACACACACACACACACACACACACACACTCACACACACAGTTACACACGCAGACACAGAGAAGTATACACTTTATACACAATGACCCAAATATGCACAGAAAGACACACGTGTATAGTAAGAATAGTGTATAAACACAAGCATGCACGCACACACACAAACATTCATACATACACTACACACTGACATTTTTGCAGACACGGCAGCACGCACACACACACACACACACACACACACACACACACACACACACACACACACACACACACACACACACACACACACACACACACAAACACACGCGTACACAAACATGCACACACACAGCCATACAGAAAGTGCATATGCACACACAGACACAGATGCACACACACATTTTCCTTCTGGCTCTGGCTCTGGCTCACGGTTGGGTCAGACAGGCCTGCTGTGTGCAGGTGTGAGGCTGGCTATGTTCGTCTGGGCCTGCACTGACCCTTCCTCTGCCTGTGACCCCTCTCTCCTTCCCCTCTCTCTCCTTCCCCTCTCTCTCTTTCCCTCGCTCTCTTCCCCTCTCTCTCTCTTTCCCTCGCTCTCTTCCCCTCTCTCTCTTCCCCTCTCCTTCCTTCCCTCCTTCCCTCTGCCTGTGACCCCTCTCTTCCTCTCTCTCTCTCCATCCTTCCCTCTCTCCTTCCCTCTGTCGCACGTGCGCTGTCTCCTGTTGGCCTGCGAGCTCCAGAGGCAATGTTCCGACCCCCACCATCCCGGACGTTTGGGTCACGCTCCAGTGTGAATGCCTTGCCGTGTCTGTGTGTGTGTGTGTGTGTGTGTGTGTGTGTGTGTGTGTGTGTGTGTGTGTGTGTGTGTGTGTGTTCGTTGTGATAGTTTGAGGCTGTCTCTGTAGCCTGGCTTGTGCGGTTCCTGAGGAGCATGTCCAGGGATCATGACGCCATATTGTGCTTTAGCCTGCTAATAATCCTGCTGCAGTCACACCATGAACTTCACTGCCATTTCCTCTCTGCCTGAAAGCAATTAGACGCACAGGAAACCAGACTGTGAAGTCTCCAGCCTACGCTTGCTCTCTCTCTCTCTCCAACTCTTTTGCTCAGTCTTTCGCTCATTCTTTCACTCTCTTAGACGTTGGCTTGCAGGGCTCCAGATGGTGACTGAAATGGTCGCCAATGCACCTACATGTTTCATTTTGCAGCCATTGTTTTCCCTGTTAGCCGCTATAGTGGCTATTGCCCCCCATGAGAACACATGTGCTTCAGCCAGCTGATAGGGGATACTGAGGTCATGATGTCATAGGGTTCAACACTATCCATTGTCAGATTGTGTAGAACAGTAAGAGTGTGACGGAGAGTGTGACGTGACGTATGTGTCTTTACTGCACACAGGACCGTGTGACGTGACATATGTGTCTTTACTGCACACAGGACCGTGTGATGTGACATATAGGGCTGCCACTAACGACTATTTTTCTATCGATTAGTCTATAGACTATTTTATCGATTAGTCGATTAATCGAAACGATTCATTTTCCTCCCAAAAAAATAAATAAATAAAAATTCACCATTTCAGCTCAGTTCATTCATTTTATTTGTACATAATGCAACACAAAACAAAATGTAAACAAAGGCTGACATATTGTGACATATAAGTGCAAAACTGCAAGTTTAAACTAGCAACTCCCAACATGATAAAAAAATAAATAAAAAAGAGGACTTGTTATAAGTCAGCAGCGCAACTCCAAAAGAAATGTTCTTTCTATTAAACCCCTTAAAGTAAAAGTGCAACATGTTTAAAGTGTAAGTGTGTCCAGCTCAAAATTTAACTCATTACTATTGACCATGTAATAATGAAGACATTACATTACATTTACATTTAGTCATTTAGCAGACGCTTTTGTCCAAAGCGACGTACAAGGGAGAGAACAATCAAGCTAAGAGCATTAAAAACCTGGTGTAACAATAAATACTGCTTATAAAACGACATAGAAAGAATTAAAAAAAAGAAGTGCGGGCCTGTTGCTGCTTAAGTGCAGGTTGAGCCAAGGTGCCAGTTTAGGAAGAGAGGTGCTCTTTGAAGAGTTGGGTCTTCAAGAGCTTCTTAAAGGTAGGGAGGGACGCTCCTGCTCTGGTAGTGCTAGGCAGGTCGCTCCACCAACGTGGAACTACAACTGAGAATAGTCTGGATTGCCTTGCTTGCACTGGGGGCAGTGCCAGACGACGCTCACTGGATGAGCGCAGCGTCCTGGGTGTAACATTTGCCCTTACAAGAGCATTTAGGTAGGTGGGAGCAGACCCAGTAAGCACTTTGTAGGCAAGACAGTAATATTTCCTATGTTCCTTTGACTTACACCTTTTAACTGTATTGATCACAATTATTCAAATGTTATCTATTGTATTAAAGGCATCCCCCACACAAATGTGCTTCAAATAATGGCAGAAATAAAATATTTCGATACAGTACATTCTCAACAAGCACGAACAAACACTGGCACCGTCAATCAACGTAAAATAAGCCCAGATCTAGCATACACATTTTCTGTTATTTAAAACGTAAAAACGTATTCAATGGAAATTCTAAGGTCGCAGGCAGACAACTTTATGGCTTTAATAATGCGTGTATTTAGCAGCTACAATGACAAAAGATATTTAAACTTACGGCAATTTAATAAACATGAATAGAAAATACTGGCTTTTCTGGCGGTCCATCGTCCACAACGGCGCCTGTATGTTTTCGTTTGAGGTGTTCGCGTATAGCGGTGGTGCTGCTGTGATAAGCCATCGACACTTTGCAGAGTCCACAAACCACCCTTTTGTTAGGTGCTTGTTTGAAAAACTCCCATACTTTTGACGCCTTTGGTCTTTGGAAACATGTAGATTCCGTCTCTTTACCCACCAAGTCGGACTGCAGCCGCCATGATTTTTCAAAACCTGAAGCGTTGACTGAAGGCGACCAATGACTGGTGCCAAAAAAGACTGACGTCAGGCACGCAGCAATTACGTACTGATACGGAAGACGCACATTCGTTATACTGAACTGAAGCATTTTACAAATTGAAAAGGTAAATTCATAAAATAAAAAAAAGATGCATCGACTTAAAATATCGATGCCGACGCATTTTTACCGTCGACTTCGTCGACCACATCGACTAATCGCGGCAGCCCTAGTGACATATGTGTCTTTACTGCACACAGGACCGTGTGACGTGACGTGACATATGTGTCTACTGCACACAGGACCGTGTGACGTGACGTGACATATGTGTCTTTACTGCACACAGGACCGTGTGACGTGACGTGACATACATGTGTCTTTACTGCACACAGGACCGTGTGACGTGACGTGACATATGTGTCTACTGCACACAGGACCGTGTGACGTGACGTATGTGTCTTTACTGCACACAGGACCGTGTGACGTGACGTGACATATGTGTCTTTACTGCACACAGGACCGTGTGACGTGACGTGACATATGTGTCTACTGCACACAGGACCGTGTGACGTGACGTATGTGTCTACTGCACACAGGACCGTGTGACGTGACATAAGTGTCTTTACTGCACACAGGACCGTGTGACGTGACATAAGTGTCTTTACTGCACACAGGACCGTGTGACGTGACATAAGTG
>NC_137924.1:34806504-34811504 GCF_963457725.1 Sprattus sprattus
CCCAAGTGCATAGCAGCTCAGTTCCTCCTTGGGCTCTGTTCACCTGCACTCTTTTCCCTGGACCTCTCTATCCCTTTCTCCTCTCCTCCCGACCAGCCCTCTGTTCTCTCCGTCATGTGTTGCTTCCCCGTAATATGCAATTACCCGAGAGACAGAATACATTACAGCAGCGTTGTCCCCATAATGTAGTCTAATGGAGTGATTGCAGGTCAAAGGATCTTTGACCATTTATATATTTATTTCAGGGGACACTTTTTTGTTGTTCCCCCAAAGAAAATCAATTCCCATCAGAGTTTGGCTGACTAAACAGGTTCCAGGTCTCCTATTAGGCCAACGGAGATTAGGCGGCCACGTCCCTTTAATGCGGCCAGGTAATTTGGGCCTGTCATTTTAAAACAGCCCAACATTTATCAAAGCCTGAGGTGCAGACACCGCCCCTCTTCCTGGCTCCCATCACCAGGGGCCTCATAGACTGCCTCCTTGAGTTTGCTGGTCCATTCAAATGTCTGTCATCTCCTACACACACACACACACACACACACACACACACACACACACACACACACACACACACACACACACACTGACACAGAGACTGACACATGCCATGGACTTGGGCTCATGGCCAAGTATGCCATGCAAAACCCATACAGACCTCTCTCTCTCTCTCTCTCTCTCTCTCTCTCTCTCTCTCTCTCTCTCTCTCTCTCTCTCTCTCTTTCTCTTTTCCCTGCAAGGACACTTTCTAAGCAACCATCTTCTTTGCAGCCTCTCTGCCCTTGCTGCCTGGATGTGTATGTAGAGCGACAGCCTGTCTTTCCCCCCACATCTCTGAGCTTTTGTTACCTTGTTACCGTCTTTTCAATTACAACAGCCTTGACACTTCCTCTTCAGCGCACATGGCGTCCTTGAGGTCGACTCTCTCTCTCTCTCTCTCTCTCTCTCTCTCTCTCTCTCTCTCTCTCTCTCTCTCTCTCTCGCTCTCTCTCTCTCGCTCTCTCACTCTCTCTCTCTCTCTCCATCTCTCTGTGGCAGGGTTTTAATTTTTCTCTATATTTCTTTTTCACCTTGCAGCAGTGGAGTTTATATTTTTCCTTTGTCAGGCTGGCTTGTGTAATCAGAATGCTTTCTTCTGCGTCCGTTCCAGTGGCGTACCTTCTGGAGTTAATCTGTCATACCAGTTCCTAGACACCAGAAACGTCCCTGCAGACAGCATACAAGTTCATGTCCACCCCTATTGAGCTCTATCACTGTTTGAACACACTGGGAATGCAATGTAGATGTATCTCTGAAATACCTCCACAGATCTGTTTGCAGAGGAGCCTGCGGAGGTCCCTCCTGAGAGCCAGGAGGCCGTCGATCGCTTCCTGGAGGCCGTGGTATCTGTGCTGGCCTCGCTGAGCAAGGTGCCAAGGGTCCTGACCCTGGTGCTGGAGCCCTACCTCAACAAGACCCAGCTCTGGGACCACCTGTACAACCCCACAGGTACCGCCAGACACAGTAGTCATCACATGCATTACCATGTTCCATGCATAATATGTTATGAACATACAGAGATCAAAGTTCAAATGTTCAAAGTTTTCAAGTTGTTCTTGTACAGACAGCCTCTAATGTGAGTTCTGCATAGCTTCATGCGACCAGTGTAGTGTAGTTGTGTAGTGTAGTGCTGATTTATTCTAAATAATCTTTGTATGATTAGTCGGCAGAACTTGGGAGGTATCCACATGTCATCGTCATGTCCTCAAGGAAGAAAGTAACAGACAACAGCACAGTTGTTGAAAACGAATCATTAGCATTGTAGTCTGTGTGCGTAATTGCAGAGGCTGACCACCAAGGCTGAAAAACAGCTTTCAAAGCACTGCAGCAAGCATCTCATGAATCATAAAGTCGTAATTAAACCCTCAGCTGTCTCTGATCACTTGTTTACTTACATTTCCATTTTTCATACGTTCCCACGAACAACAGCAACATCCTCTCGCGTGAAAAAAAAGGGCCCGACATGAATCTTGCTGTTGAACTAATGGTAGCACATTGATTTTGGCATTGCGAAACAGAGGTTGCAATTATATCCTGACACTTCCTGTTTGAGGAGGGCTTTGATTTGGGAGCTTTTTAATCGGAGCTCCTGTGGAGACGGAGCCGTTTTGTGTGTTTGTGTGTCTCTTTATTACACGCCAGGGGTAATTACTGGAGCATAAATTACGGCAATGAGAGGGGTATGGCGGAGGGAGTGTGGGAGGTGGGGGGGGGGTGGGTGGAGATTGGGGGGAAGAGAGAGATGGTGCTGTTGTGTGTGTGTGTGTGTGGAGCGAGAGAGAGAGAGAGTTCTCAGCAAGCACTTGCCGGCCCTGGTGGCCATAACGAGGCTAATTGCCGTCCGGCCAGCCAAGCACCTCCCTAGCAGACAACTAGAGTGGTATTTCATGTTTGGCCTTCTCCCAAAACAAGATATGGTTGGGAATTTGTATTGGATTGGGTAGGATTGGATTTTTTTTATTTTGGTGATGTCTGAAGAGGCAGTTGAGGGTGTCAGGGATGCTGTCTGAGTGCTGTTGTTATCGTCAGCACTGGTTGATGAAATGAGTCAGGAAGTGATTATGGAGCTGTGGAGCGCTGTTTAATTGTCAGGGTCTCCCGCAAAAATATGTCTCATTTGAAAATGTGTAAAAATAGACATTCAGACTTCATTAACAGAACTTGTTCCCTTGCATCCGACAAACCCAATTATGTGCAAATGTATGCTTGCTATGTCACTAGCGTTAGGCTAACTTATTCAGTGACTAAGTCTATTCCAGAAGATTTAATGAGAGCCTGTTTGCCCCAGCAGGCTCAGTGACTACAGTAAGTCACTTCCTGACTGACTCTCCTCCATCACTGTGTCTACTTCCTCTTCCTGTGTGTGTGACATCACTGTGTCTACTTCCTCTGCCTGTGTGTGTGTGTGTGTCTGTGTGTGACATCACTGTGTCTACTTCCTCTTCCTGTGTGTGTTTGTGTGTGACATCACTGTGTCTACTTCCTCTTCCTGTGTTTGTGTGACATCACTGTGTCTACTTCCACTTCCTGTGTGTGTGTGTGACATCACTGTGTCTACTTCCTCTTCCTGTGTGTGTGTGTGTGTGTGTGTGTGTGTGTGTGTGTGTGTGTGACAGACTCAGGTAGGCAGGAGCCGGTCATGCTGCGCTGCATCAGAGCCATGGTGTCGCGGCCCGCAGACACCCTCCTGCGTCAGCTGCTCAACATAGTGCAATCCTCAGAGGACCTGCCCGGCTCCCTGCTGCAGCAGGAGGCCCCAGAGTGCCTGCTAAGCAAAGTCCCCAAAGTGTGGAACTACATCCCCCATGATGCCAGGGGAAAAGACACCAGCAAGAGTAGGCACAGCTGAGATGCTCATGATCTGTGTTGATGTAGTCAGCACTTTTCATTTGAAATGTGTGGTGATTTGATGATAGAATAGCTTAGCTTACTGTTCATTTGATGTGCTCAGATTGTTTGGATTTTGTCCAACATATTTGGTTTAAGCTGTAGACAATCTATAGACAAACTCTCTTTCTCTCTCTCTCTCTATCTATCTATCTATCTATCTATCTATCTATCTATCTATCTATCTCTCCCTCTCTCTTTCTGTCTCTCTCACCATCTCTCTCTCTGTCTCTCTCTCTCTTTCTCTCTCTTTCTCTCTCTATCTCTCTCTCTCTCTCTCTGTCTCTCTCTCTCTTTCTCTCTCTTTCTCTTTCTCTCTCTCTCTCGCTCTCTCTCTCTCTCTCTCTCTCTCTCTCTCTCTCTCTCTCTCTCTCTCTCTCTTTCTTTCTCTCACCCTCACAGACTCTGGTAAATGTGTGGCCATGCAGGCTCTGTCCTTCATCTTCTCCAACCTGCCCTCGGTGGTGGCCTCCCTGCCCCTGCCCGTGCGCTTCCTCTTCGTGTTCGCCGAGAAGCGTCTCCCCCAGCACGCACGGCAGCTGAGGCCCACCGGTCTGCTCCTGTGGGCGCTGCTCACGCGGCTGTGTCAGGGCCTGGAGGACGGAGAGGCCCTGGAGAGGCTGGCTGCCCAGCCGCTGGAGCGCGGGGCCAAGGAGCGTCTGGCCCTGCTGTCTGAGTGCCTGCAGGCCAGCGTGGGTCAGCAGAGGGGCGTGCCCAAGCCCGCCGTGCACATGGTGCTGCAGGGCCTGGAGGAGCGCCGGCCCAAGTGGATCTCCATCCAGCTGCACAAGGCCCGCAAACTCTGCTGCAAGAGGTCAGTGGAGGGCCATCATCATGGGAGTCGCCTGGGTGCATAGAATCAGACGCTTGGGTTGGTCAAAGGAATCAGATGCTGTTAGTCAGTGAGTCACATGAAATCAGTTAAATGAATAGGGTTAGGTGGCCTAAATGAATCAGGCACTGTTTGTGTAATCAAACATGTAAGTAAGAGTGCAAATTAATCATACAGATTTGGTCAGATGAATCACACTGATTTGGTCAAATTAATCATACAGATTTGGTCAGATGAATCACACTGATTTGGTCAAATGAATCATACAGATTTGGTCAAATGAATCACACAGATTTGGTCAAATGAATCATACTGATTTGGTCAAATGAATCATACAGATTTGGTCAAATGAATCACACAGATTTGATCAAATTAATCATACAGATTTGGTCAGATGAATCACACTGATTTGGTCAAATGAATCATACAGATTTGGTCAAATGAATCACACAGATTTGGTCAAATGAATCATACTGATTTGGTCAAATGAATCATACAGATTTGGTCAAATGAATCACACAGATTTGATCAAATGAATCACACAGATTTGATCAAATGAATCATACTGATTTGGTCAAATGAATCATACAGATTTGGTCAAATTAATTGAACTGAAGGGTCCAAGTGAATGACATTGAGGTATGGAGTAATGTTGGGGTTGAAATTGGAGTGGGATTGGCAGGAATATTGAGTGCATATCCCATGTCTTTGAGATGGACACATGTCATCTGTGACAAGCGTGAGA
>NC_137924.1:34814004-34831504 GCF_963457725.1 Sprattus sprattus
AGCCAGAGCAACTGGGATTGATTGAAAAATTAATTTGGAAGTGAATTATTAAATAATAAAAAAATAAAAAAGTGCAGCTCTGTCTTGGAACCACAGCTAAGGCTCAGCAAGTGGAGAAGAAAAGGGTGAGGGGGGGGGGGGGGAAATTGGAATGCCGGAGCTTTTTGTTCCCTTTGAGCCACCGTAAGTAAACAACGGATGGTGCCAGGCTCTGCTCAGGCTCTCCCCTGAGGTGTGCAGGCTGGGTGGAGGGGCTGGTCCCTGGGACGTGGTGGAGGACTCACTCCCTCACTCACTCCCTCACTCACTCCCTCCCCACACAGGATGAACTCCTCCCCTGTCCCCCAGAGGCCGGGGAGGTGCGGCACCGAGTCCCCTCCACCGCGTGTGTGTGCTGTCCTCAAGTTGCCCTCCGTGTTGGGAGCATCACGTGTGTGCTACATGCACTTCTTTTCCCCTGTTGGAAAATAGAGAATGTCTTTCATGGCAACATATCAGCATGCATCTCTCATGTCTTTAATATCATATCTCCCTCTCTCCCATTCTCTCTTTCTCTATCTCTCTCTTTCTCTCTATCGCTCTCTCTCTGTCTCTCTCTCTCTCTCTCTCTCTCTCTCTCGCTCTCTCTCTCTCTCCCTCGCTCTCTCTCTGTCTCTCCCTCTCTCTCTCTCTCTCTCTCTCTCTCTCTCTCTCTCTCTCTGTCCCTGCAGTGTGTTTGAGCGGGCGGAGAGTGAGTGGTTGCAGGACAGAGGTGGCAGTGTTGCAGCAGCAGCGGCTGCAGCCTCGGCGTCGGCGCTGACTGCGGCAGAAGCCAGTGAGCTGAAGACGCATCTGATGGTGCTGGAGCTGAGCCACCGAGCAGGTGGCAGCCACCACCTCCGGCACATTTATCACATCATCACACTCAACGAGGTACACAACTGCTGCCTCTTAGCCAGCAATTAGGCCCCAAGGCAGCCGGGTGGGCCTACACGTGTGTGTGTGTGTGTGTGTGGGTGTGTGTGTGTGCGGGTGCGCGTTTGTGTGAACTTTAGCAAGTTCCAGACATCACATAATGTCTTTGTAAACTGTGAAATAGCACGTCTCCTCTCGTCCATATGTCTTTGTGTGTGTGTGTGTGTGTGTGTGTGTGTGTGTGGGTGTGGGTGCGCATTTGTGTTTTTGTATGTGTGTGTTTGTTTGTGTGAGCGTATGTTAGTGTGTATGTGTGTGTGCGCACATGTGTGTGCATATGTCTTTGTTTGTTTGTGTCTGTAGGTGGATGTGTGTGTGCATATGTCTTTTTGAGTGTGTGTGTGTGTGTGTGTGTGTGTGTGTGTGTGTGTTTTTGTGTGTGTGTTTGTGTGTGTGTGAGCGCATGTGAGTGTGGGTGGATGTGTGAATGTGTGTGTGTGCGCATTTGTGTTTTTGTGTTTGTGTGTGTCAGAGAGCGCATGTGAGAGTGTGTGTTAGTGTGTGTGTGTGTGTGTGTGTGTGTGTTTGTGTGAGTGAGCATGTGTGTGTGAGTGTGTGAGTGAGTGAACATGTGTGTTATTGTGTGTGTATGTGTGTGTGTGAGCATGTGTGTTATTTTGTGTGTGAGTGCATGTGAGTGTGAATGTGTATGCGCTCATGTCAAGTCAAGTCAAGTCAAGTGTACTTTATTGTCAAAAATCTATGTAACAGGGTTAGCACAGAAGTTTGAAATTGCGTTTGACCAGTCTCCAATGTGCAGTTTAAAACATTTAAATAAGACATTGACAAAATCTCTCTCACACACACACACACACACACACACACACACACACAAACATTTAAATAAGACATTGACAATAATCTCTCTCTCACACAGACTCTCACTCACACACATACACACACACACACATAGCAGCAGAAGTACAATCAGTGGTCATAAGGTGCAACAGTAAAGTAAAGTGCCAGTGGCATGTGTGTTTGTGGGTGTGTTCATCAGCTGTCAACACATTCAAGCTCATCTCTGAGTAGTAAACTCAGACAAGATGTTAATTTCAAGCTCAAATATTTCATCTCTACTGACTTCCTGGCAAGGCCTGTTATTATGCTTGTCGTGAAGATTTGTCCAACTTGTCATGGTCTACCTATTATATCATATCCAATAGGCCACAGAGAGCCTGCCTGAAAAAGAGAAATTAAGACAAATGGAACTTTTTACCCCAACTTTTATCCTATTTCATGAAGTTCCGTGTGTCTGGGCTATACACATCCGTGTCCTTTTCAAATGTCCTGTGTTTAATTTCTACGTCTAATTGGGTCTGATTAATTTCTACTATTGTTGGACCCATTCCACTAGGGGAAGAGGGAGAGAGGTGTCCATGGTGTCCAAACTTTATAAATAGTGTTTGGAAATGAAAGAGAAGTACTAATTCTGTCTTTGAAGGCGGTCATCGGCCCTGCTGAGAATTGGCCCAAGGCCGGGCAGTTTTAATGAACACTCAAACAGCTGTCTGCACTTCTACCTATTCTAAAGGGATTGGATTTTTCGTCCTCTCCTTTTCTCTCCCTCTCTCTCTCTCTTTCTTTCTCTCTCTCTCTATCTCTCGCTCTCTCTCTCTCTCTCTCTCGCACTCTCTTCCTCTCCTTCTCTCACTCTCTTATTATTTCTTTTATAAAGTTTGTCTCCATTTTATCACAACTTTACCTCAGTCTAGTTCCCAAACGTTCCCCAAAGTTGCAGACTTGGCATAATGTCTCTTAGTAGCACACCTCCTCCCATCCTTGTGAAGGTGTGAAGACATGTTTCTCTACCACAGGTACCCAGCCATGATATCAGTGATATCTAAAAACCAGCGATGGATGGGTTAAACCTTTTGTGTGTTGGGGCAGCTGTAGTGATGGTTGGGGGAGATGTATGTTTATGTTTAAGATCTAAGAGGTCAAAGCTTGTGGAAGTGTCACTAATATGGATCGAAGGGGTTTATCCAAGTCCAAAGCGTCTCTCTCTCTCTCTCCCTCTAGGAGCTGCTCTGGCGTAGGCTCTCGCTACCGCATGTGCTCAGTGAAGACCCTCCTCAGGACTCTACTCTCTCGTTGACCTTTAACCTCCCAGACGGAACGACCCCTTCTCCAGCGTCCCATTTTTACCCCCTCACTCAGTTCGACCACTTCGGCTACGACGAGTTTGACCAGGTTAGTTTCCTCTCCTTTTCCTCTTATGTTTCTCCTCCTTGTTTCGACACAGGTGAAACACCATTTTAAACTTCATTCTGGAGGAAAGCACTGAGAGAAACGTTGTGCCTTTTCTGCCTGCTCAGTGTGACGCCGTGGCCCCTCGCATCACCTTGCCGTAGATTTGCTGGAAATAAATGGAGGTGGCTGCCGGTAGACGCCACCTCACTCCCTCTATCACCTCCTTGATCACGCAGCAACTGCGGAGCCTTGTCAGACTTGATCTCTCCTCGTCTCTCCGGTCCCGCTCCCTCTTCCCTCGTTCTTTGTGTCAGAGTCTTTCATCCTGTCGGGGGCCACAGAAGAGGTGAGCTGAGAGAAGCAGAGCACTGAGGTGCGGTACAGTGTGAAAAGGGGGGAGAGAGAGAGAGAGAGAGAGAGAGAGAGGAGAGAGAGAGAGAGAGAGAGAGAGAGAGAGAGAGAGAGAGAGAGAGAGAGAGAGAGAGAGAGAGAGAGAGAGAGAGAGAGAGAGAGAGAGAGAAGGATAGAGAAAGTAAGTGAGAGAGGGAGAGAAAGGAAGAGGGAGATAGAGAGAGAGAGAGCAACAGAGAGAAACAGAGGGAGAGATAGAGAGCAAGAGGAAGAGGGATATGGTGACAGACTCCCGGGCGCTTGACTCGTGCTCTCACGCGGTGAACCCAGCGCTGTGCTGTTCTCCACGGGTCGACCCTCCCAGGGCTCCGTTTGAAGGAAGCACACTGAAGAGAGGAGAACCTCTTCAATGGATGGAAGCACAAGTCATAAGTTTGGAAACACTTAAAAGACATATGAAAAGAAAATACTTCTTAAACACATACACACACACACACACACACAGAGACACAGAAACACTTTAAAAAAATCCCTCGAGTGCTCCCAAAATGAGCAGATTGAAGGTTTAATTATAAAAGTGTTTTGTCCTTTTGCGCTGGTGCTGAGTGTGGATGAAGGTGAAGATAAGTTGTGTGTGACTGCGGCGTGCCGGAACGTTCACAGGAGGTTATCTCAACGTTAAGAGGCCATTAACAAAAGAGCAGTATCTCCCCACAGACAGAGGACACTTCTTACTACCTCTCTTTCATACCTTCCCTTTTTTGTTTCTGTCTGTCTTTTCTTTTCTTTAAAAAAAGTATAAGAAAAAGAAAAAGGCCAATGTTTTGTCTGGTCTTTTGCGTGTGTCTCAGCATTCTAATCCCAGTGTTATTTTATGGTTTCTCTTCCCTGCCGCGTGCCGCGTGCTCTTATCACTCCAGTGGTGGCGCTCGCTGCTTTGCATAAAGCTGCCTATTACGGGTGAATGATTAAAACGCCTGCTTTGCTTCAGGTGCCTCTGCAGTTTGTCAACTGAAATGGTGTCAGGGAAGAAACAGGCTAATCAATCAGGCGTGGAGTGCTAGTAGAGTTGTAGTGACTGCTTTCGTCTGGCTTTGTATGTCTTTGTGTGTGTGTGTGTGTGTGTGTGTGTGTGTGTGTGTGTGTGTGTGTGCATGCTCCCTCATTAATCAGACAGTTTGTTTGTGAGTGCGTCTGTGAGACAATGTTTTTGACTGTGGTGGAGGTATTGCTTTGTTGTCATTTCAGCCCAAGCCCAGACTTGCAAAGTGACATTTTGTCAATCGAAATGATCAGATTTCCTGACACAAGACCCCCAGGTCCTTCTTGCCCATAACCCAAAGAATAACAACCCCTCCTCCCCCAAAATGAATTTATCTTCTTATAAATGCTAGCTACATCCTTCACCCCTTCACCCCACCCCCCTACCCTTCCCCCTACCAGTTTCCCACACACAGACCCGTCCCAACCCAAACCATCCCATCCCATCCCGCCCCCTTCCTCAAATGGATTTATAAATTAATTGCTGACCTGAAATCTAGGGGGCCTGTTGTGTGGGGGTGATTGATACGGTCTGTGGGAGCCCCCTTGCCCAGCAGACCCCCTCCCCCTTAGTTAGTGGGGCCCAGCAGAAGCTGTAATCTACTGATCATATTAACGTTGATTAATCCCCAACACTGGCCTGTGCTCGTCCATCACCAGGCCGGCCTGAGCCAGAGGGAGTGGGCCTGGGCCTCGCTGCTGCCAGCCTACCGCAGGATGAGTCAGGTCACCTTCAGAGGGCTGCTGCGGAACAGGTACTGGATCTGTGTTTACACACGCACACATGCCAACACACACACACACACACACACACACACACACACACACACACACACACACACACACACACACACACACACACACACACACACACATACATGCTAATACACAAACACAAACATACACATACACACATACACATACATGCACATACACAAACACACACATTCAGCACACAGATATGAGTATATTCACACACACACACACACGCTCACATAGAAACACAACATGCACACTTGCACACACACACACACACACACACACACACACACACACACACACACGCACACGCACACACACACACACACACATACCTGCTAATACACAAACACAAACATACACATACACACGTTCACATACATGCACATACACAAACACACACATTCAGCACACAGATATGAGTATATTCACACACACACACACACGCTCACATAGAAACACAACATGCACACTTGCACATACACGCACACACACACACACACACACACACACATACACACACACACACACACACACACACACACACACACACACACACACACACACACACACACACACACACACACACACACACACACACACACATACTGTACACACTCACACAAACAGTCCCCCATACAGTCCCCCATTCTTGCTCACCCTCCCTCATTCTCTCGTTCCCTCCTTTGTGATTCGTTCTGTTCTGTTCTCACTAAGGATGTCAGTTTTTCACAGAAAAGTCTTTTGTGAGGGCAGAGCGCTCCAGTAGAATAGTGTGAAAGGGCAGCGCTCGTGCCTCGTCCCCTCACTGAGAAGAGTCCTCTCTGCCGGGGAGCTTTCAGAGACCCTCTGTCTCCATGGTGAATCCGACCACAGAAAGCTCCTGTGGCCCTGGTGCTTTTAGGTGTTGTTACAAGCGCCAGATCGCCAAGGGGTTTAAACTATGATCTAGCTAGCTATGAACTGTGTGTAACTTCCTCTGTGTGTGTGTAGGTAGTGTGAACTTGATGCTGTATCATGATGTTAGGAACATACTGAAAGGCTGCAACAGAATCAGACACCCAGATCCCCCCTACCCCCCAGACCGTTGTGTTTCCCAGAACAGAACAGCACAGCCCTGGCTGTTGCTGTGAGCGGCCAGCTCCCTCGCTTCTTTCTTACAGTTCAAGTTTTAAGCATGTTAAGTCAAACCAAGACAAGTGCCAGAAGCACAAACGCAATCCAAAAGAAATCAACAGCAATCGAATCTTTGGAGGGTAACTTTATCCAGCTGCGTGCAGGGTTCGGCTCAAGAACTCTCTAAATACGAAAGCACACACCTCTCCCCAGGTGGTCACCTGTTTCCTTTATAAAAGCACCCTGTCAGCCACACCCAGCATTCAGCTGGCGCTCGAACCAGGTCCTCCCAGGTCAGTGTGTGATTCTCCCTGACACCCTGACTTCATAACAGGAGCGTTGAGTTTATCTGGACGGCAGCACGAGAAAGGGCTCCTTCTAGAACTTTCTGTTATGGAGGTGTCAACTGGGTGCGTTGGCCTCAGAGGACTGAATGGGCAAGCCAAGGACAGGAGGGAAATTGTTTTGCAGTGAGTTTGCGTTTAATGTCACAGGTGTCTGTGTGTGTCTTTGAAAAACTAACAGCCTTGAGCTTCATGGCACTAAAAGGGTCTCCCACGCTCTATATGTCAATAGATGATTTGTACTGTTCCGCTGCCCTGACCCTATCTGCTTGTCTTTCTTTCACTCTCTCTCAAGCTTTCTTTCTCTTCTTTCTCCATCCCGCCCCCCCCCAGAGCTGTACAGCCTGTAGCGCCTCCAGATGTTCCTGGAGCCCCACTCAGCAGGAGCATCAGTGTGCAGACCTCCAGGTGTCAGTCAGTGAGACGGGGAGAGAGGGGGGCGGCCCGTGATGGAATGCCCGCTTCACGGGTTGGGCCGATGGGGGAAGAGATTGAGGGAGAGTCCCTTGGGCAACTGGGGGCCCAGGGGAACTCAAGGAGTTAGAGTTTCAGTAGGGTGGGAGAGGGTGGTGGGGGGGAGGGTGTGCTGAGTGGGCGGACTATGAAAGGATGGATGAATCGGGTCTTGTGTAAAAGCAACAGTGTTAACCTTATGAAATGTTGCTGTTGAGATGAGTGTCTTGGATCCTTCCTTTTAAAAGGCGGCTGCTCTTCAGCTGTGAGTATTGCTTGCCCCATCCTTTCAACTCTGTCAAACCTTGATCAGGTTGTGTTAATTCACACACGCACACACATGCACACACGCACACACACGCGCACACACACACACACACACGCTCACAGTCACGCATATATCATAAATATGTATGCAGCCTTGTGACACATCAGGTGGCCATACTTCAGCCTGCTCTCAGAGCTCCATTCAGTGGTGTCAGCGTGACGGCTATCATGGCGGCAGAAGCCCAGAGCACCCTTGTCTGGCCGCTACACCCAGCCCATTTCAAATCAGCCTCATTGTTACACGCACCCCCTAACAAAGGGCAAACGGCCTGTCTGCCAAGGACGCTGTTTGTAAGAAGAGGTGATGCGCAGTGTGTGTGTGTGTGTGTGTGTGTGTGTGTTTGCGCAAGTGTGTGTGTGTACGTGGGTGTGTGTGCGCAAGTGTGTGTGTGCATGCTCCAGTGTCTGCAGCCTGTTCGTCCTTGTGCCGCTTTGTTGCACATATGTTAAAAACACATACTGTCACTCCGCCCCATCAGAAGAGAATTACAATGGGATTATTCATGAATGAGGAACATCCTGCTCTGAGAGCAGAGTAGAGCAGAGCAGAGAAGAGCAGAGAAGACTAGCTCAGCCTCCCAGGAGAGAGAGAGAGAGAGAGAGAGAGAGAGCAATGAAAAAGAGAGGAATGAGAAAGAGGATGGCAGCACACAGAAAAAGGGGAGACTAGAATAAAACTAGCTAATCATCAGCTACCAAAAGGGGGTTGTCTTGTTAGTTCATTTTAATGAGAAGAAAATGGGTTTGTTAAGCAACATAGTACCTAGTGACAGACCACTGTTCTGATCATGTGGATGAATGAGTGACTCCTCAAATGATAGACCTCTGGAGTGTCCTGACCACTCTGGGTAGCTCCATCTCCTGACCTCTCGATCTCTGTCCATGTGGGAAGCCAGCAGGCAGTTGTGTTTTGGGGGATTTGTGAGTTAAATTGCTGGTAGTAGATTTGTAATGCACTGCACTGAAATGTACTCAGCTGATGTGAAACGAATGCCAATAGCATCAAAATAATGTTATCCGTTAATTATTGATGCGTTTGGTGGTCATTAGTGCAAAATAAATCCCTTGAAGGTGATCCAAATACCCTCTGACTCCTTGTAGGGGTACTTATCATACTGGGTTTTACTTCACAGTTATGACTGCTTGCTGTACAGTATCCTTACTTAGTATGTAGTATGGACTAGGAGGCTTATCCTCTATCATGAAATTACCATTCTCTTCATTAGTCCAGCTTGCCAAAAGAACAATGTTTGACTCTTGTGTGGAGTCTGTGAAAATAGATGGCAGCATCACAATCAGTTTGTGTTTTTATCTTGAATGTCTCTTGAATGTAGTCTTTGGGTCGCAGGGGACGTTTCCTGCGCGACATTTCCATATTGGAATCTTTTCCCCGGAATGGTGCGTCCCTCCAGGGATCTGAGCAGCAGGCACAATATACCTCCACTCTGTCACTGTGCCTCTCTCTCTGTCTCTACACACACACGCACACACACACACACACACACGCACACACACACACACACACACACACACACACACACACACACACACACACACACACACACACACACACATCCCCCTCTCCCTCCTGGTTTCCAGCTCTATAGAGAACATATAGTTTGCCCCCTTTTTGCTTTGTCTTACCTTTCCTGTCCTTCGTTTGTCTTCTTTCTTTCCTCTGGAACCAAATGTTCTGAGGATTCAGGTCGGTCGGGTGAGACACCTAACTACCTATCTGTAATTGTGTTATGCTGTTTCAGGGGAGACTATTTCAGGCAACCCTTAGTTTCTCTCACACTCAGACAGAAGGCTGACGGACACTCTCACACACACTCTCTTTTTTTGTAGTAGCCAACACATAAACGCAAGCAAAGGATCACACCTTAGCAGAGAAGAGATGACTTCATCAAGCAGTACACAGAGGCAACTTTCTGTATGATTCCCTGCTCTCCTTCCCCTCCTCCCCTCCTCCCCCCATCCCCCCATCCGTAGCCTCCCTCCTCCTCCAGATGGGAGAGATTGGGTTTACACAGGTGTGTCTGTGCGTGCGTCCTTCTTTTGTCACCTGTCACTTCTCCCCCTCTCTGCCGGGCTGGCCCATAAATCACCCTCAAAGTGAGCTTTTCAGCACACGCGCCATTGATTAATGGACTCGCCCGCTCCTCTCTGGCGCCCACCTGCTGTCCCTTGTGCCGCGCCACGCCACGCTCGCTAACTAACTCCCGGACGCGACCCACAAAAAAGAAACTTCAGCCGAAGTTCCCGATGCCGCCGCGGAGTGCCACGCACGGCACAGACGAGGCAGGCTCTAAGGCACCGTGTGCAAGCTCAGGGTCGGCAGGTGAATGGGTTTGTCGTGGCGGCGGCCTTGTTGCTGCTTGGTATGCGGACGGGTCTTATGAATGAGCACTCAGAGCCTCCACGCCTACACACACTCACATGCACACCCCACACATTACACAGAGAACAGCCGTCCATCTGACCTTTACAGAATCCTGATCCAGATTTGAATGACTTTTTTTATGTTAGATGGGGAAGAGTATGGTGCTCACAAATACAGACATTGATGAGACTATTGAAACAGTCTGATGAAAGTGTTTTTTTTCTTTGCACCAACCTCCCAGGCTGTGAAGGTTAGAGCTGGCCGTCTTTTTGTCCAACTGTTAGTGCAACTGTGTGTGAGTATGAGTGTGTGTGGGTGGGTGTGTGTGTGTGTGAGTGTGAGTGTTAGTGTGGGTGCGTGCGAGCGTGCGCGGGTGCGTGCTGGTGCGCGGGTGCGTGCGTGTGTGTGTGTGCGCGCGTGTGTGTCTTGAGGTCAGCGGGGTCTCCATCAGCCTCTTCTTTGTTTGGCCTCTGAAATGAGGTATCACTAATCATGGTGTGGAGTCGTCATGATTGTGTGTGTGTGTGTGTGTGTGTGTGTGTGTGTGTGTGTGTGTGTGTGTGTGTGTGTGTGTGTGTATTTGTGTGTGTGTGTGTGTGTGTGTGTGTGTGTGTGTGTGTCTGTGTGTATGTGTGTCTGTGTGTCTGCTTGTACGTGCATGCATATGTGCGTGTGTTTCAGTATTAAATCCACAGACACGATAAGAATTTTTTTTTAGTCATGTAGTTCATTTGACCTTTGTGTTATCTCCTGCATTCGTCTCTCTCCTAAAGACTTGAACACAGAGGTGAGGAAATAGCAGATTTATGGCCGTAATATTCCGTCACCTCCGTCCATTGCATTAGACAGACAGTAGCCTGAGTGGGCCGAGTGTGCAGAGAATGTGTGTGTGTGTCCTGGTTCTCTGTTTGGGTCTGTGTGGAAGGTCCTTGGGCACTGGGATGATAGGGTCTTCACATGGTTGGTTAAGCAGGACAAGACTCTGAAGTATTGTAGTTCAGCCATGGTGGACTTCTGAACCTGACCTTGTAAAGGAGTGAATGAGCATTTCCTAGTTAGCCACTGACAAAATAGGTGTAATAAACAAGAAATAAATGTTTTCTGTGCAAACCAGTACAGTGAAAATAACATTAGATGATTGGAACTGAACACACTACAAAAAAAATAGTTTTTATCTATAAAGTGAACTTGGCCATTTGTTCCATTTACCTGAGGACTTAAGCTGGCTAGTAAGCGGCCGTTGACAAAGAAGACATGGGCTGGCATGTTGTCCTGATGCAGGCAGCTTTAAAGTGCGCCCACAGCCACAGCGGTTTTCCGAGGTGGGCAAATACCATCTGTTCCAAATGATGACCATATGGCGCAGCTTTCTCGCAGAGAATAAAATAAAAACAAACGTGTCAGAATTGCAAAGCCTTTCAGCACAGACACCGGTAGACTCTCAAAGTGCCCGTGCTGCTGGGCTGTGCTGGAGGTAATTGTCGCTGGCCCACATTGTTCTGGGAGTCTTTTAGCGCATCTTGTTTGCCTGTATATTGCTTCATTTGGGTCTGTACGACTCCGTGTCTGAGTATGACAAGAGAACGCCACTGTCAAGGTGAGAGAAAGCTTTCACTGCATGTGTGATGAGGGATATGTTTGTGTGGAGGAGAATGCCAAAGACTTTCATTTCTATATGGCAGCATTCTACTTAAAATACCTACTTAACTCTTTTCTCCTGTTTTTCTTTTCTCTCTCTCTCTCTCTCCCTCGCTGTCTCTTACTCTCTCTCTCTCTCTTTCTCTCTCTCTCTACATATATATACAGCCGCGGAAAAAATTAAGAGACCACTTCAAAATTATCAGTTTCACTGGTTTTACTATTTATTGGTATGTGTTAAAGTAAAATGTACATTTTAGTTTTATTCTATAACCTACTGGCAACATTCCTACCAAATTTCAAATAAAAATATTGTCATTTAGATCATTTATTTGCAGAAAAATGACAATTGGTCAAAATAGCAAAAAAGATGCAGTGTCTTCAGATCTCGAATAATGCAAAGAAAACAAGCTCGTATTCATTTTTAAACTACACAATACTAATGCTTTAACTTAGGAAGAGTTCAGAAATCAATATTTGGTGGAATAACCTTGATTTAAAATCACAACTTTCATGTGTCTTGGCATGCTCTCCACCAGCCTTTCACATTGCCGTTGGGTGACTTTATGCTACTCCTGGCGCAAGAATTCAAGCAGCTCGGCTTCTTTTCATGGCTTGTGACCATCCATCTTCCTCTTGATCACATTTCAGAGTTTTTTTTATGGGATTCAGGTCTCGAAATTGGGCTGGCCATGACAGGGTCCTGATCTGGTGATACTCCATCCACACCTTTACTGGCCTGGCTGTGTGGCATGGAGCATTGCCCTGCTGGAAAAAACACTTCTCAGAGTTGGGGAACATTGTCAGAGCAAAAGGAAGCAAGTTTTTCTTCCGGGACAACGTTGTACTTTGCCTGGCTGAGGTTTGTAAAAGACCATAAGGATTGAAAAAAGCGGACTGGAGGGTCTTCTAGTTCGTCTTCTCTGATGAGTCCAATTTTCAGCTTTGCCATACACATGGTCGTCTGATGGTTAGACGGAGACCTGGAGAGGCCTACAAGCCAGAGAGTCTTGCACCTACTGTGAAATCGGACTCATCAGAGAAGACGAACTTAGAAGAACCTCCAGTCCGCTTTTTCAATCCTTATGGTCTTTTACAAACCTCAGCCAGGCAAAGTACAACGTTGTCCCGGAAGAAAAACTTGCTTCCTTTTGCTCTGACAATGTTCCCCAACTCTGAGAAGTGTTTTTTCCAGCAGGGCAATGCTCCATGCCACACAGCCAGGCCAGTAAAGGTGTGGATGGAGTACCACCAGATCAGGACCCTGTCATGGCCAGCCCAATTTCGAGACCTGAATCCCATAAAAAACCTCTGAAATGTGATCAAGAGGAAGATGGATGGTCACAAGCCATGAAAAGAAGCCGAGCTGCTTGAATTCTTGCGCCAGGAGTAGCATAAAGTCACCCAACAGCAATGTGAAAGACTGGTGGAGAGCATGCCAAGACACATGAAAGTTGTGATTTTAAATCAAGGTTATTCCACCAAATATTGATTTCTGAACTCTTCCTAAGTGTAAGCATTAGTATTGTGTAGTTTAAAAATGAATATGAGCTTGTTTTCTTTGCATTATTCGAGATCTGAAGACACTGCATCAATTTTGCTATTTTGACCAATTGTCATTTTTCTGCAAATAAATGATCTAAATGACAATATTTTTATTTGAAATTTGGTAGGAATGTTGCCAGTAGGTTATAGAATAAAACTAAAATGTACATTTTACTTTAACACATACCAATAAATAGTAAAACCAGAGAATCTGATAATTTTGAAGTGGTCTCTTAATTTTTTCCGCGGCTGTATATATATATATATCCCTCTCTCTCTTCCTTTTTCTCTCTCAATCTCTCTCTCTCTCTCTCTCTCTCTCTCTCTCTCTCTCTCTCTCTCTCTCTCTCTCTCTCCCTCTTTCCCCAACCCCTGTTCCATCTCCATTTATCCCACTGAGTGGTGTGTGTTGACAAGACTTCAAACACATGTCTGGTTCCACACACAGTTCTCACTCCCTCTCCACTCTTTACTACTGAATCCTGGATGGCTATAGAGGCATCTTCAGCCATATTGTCGTGGTCATGTTTGGCGTCTGTGTGGATAGAGCGCTTTCACAGGTTGTCGGGTGTGGGGTTGTTGTTGGTTGGTTATAAATGTCTGGGTGCTTGTGTGTGTGTCTTTGTGTTTGTGTGTGTGTGTGTGTGTGTGTGTGTGTGTGTGTGTGTGGTGTGTGTGTGTGTGTGTGTGTGTGTGTGTGTGTGTGTGTGTGTGTGTGTGTGTGTGTGTGTGTGTGTGAGAGTGTGTGTGTGTGTGTGGTGGGGAGGGGCCGCAGTGGCCCCGTGGCAGAGATGAGGGGAGAGGCTCATTCATCAAGCGTCGGTGCACGTATGTGATAGACCTCCGCAGACGGACCGCCAGCAGACTGTGAAAGTCAAACCCAACACAGACGCTCTCAGGGAGACAGGCCACAGCATGAATGTACCCTCTCTCTCTCTCTCTCTCTCTCTCTCTCTCTCTCTCTCTCTCTCTCTCTCTCTCTCTCTCTCGCTCTCTCTCTCTGTCTCTCTCTCCTTCTCTCTTTATCTCTATTCTTCCCTCTCTCTCTCCCTCTCTCTCTCTCTCTCTCTCTCTCTCTCTCCTTCTCTCTTTATCTCTCTTCCTCCCTCTTGCTCTCTCTCTCTCTGCCTCTGTCTCTCTCCCTCTTTCTCTTTGTCTCTCCCTCACTCACTCTGTCTTTTCGGATTGAATATATCACAATGCAGCTAAGTACATTCCTCTCCTTTTAACACTAAATCAGACATAATCCAGCATCTGTACACTGTGGAATAGCTTTCCTTATGGTGACATTTTTTGTTCAGTGCTAACACCAGTGTCAGATGGTGGTGAATGGAAGGAGATATTTCAGTGGAACCGAGGAGCTCCTCCTGGAGTTGAACATTTAGAGCCTGGTGGGTTCCATATCTGAGCGCACATGGATGTTAATTCACTGCTCCTATCCCCATGAGCCAAGAGAACCAGGATGTTACTCTGCCTGTGCATAGCAGTGATCATCCAAACAGCCTCATGCAGACCCAACTGGAATCTGGAGCCAAATGCAGAGAGTTTGCTGAAGCACACACGGGACGTGCAGAGACCAGCACTGCTCTCATAAGAGCCTGACGCCCAGCCTGCACACGGCTCCAGATCTGGGAGTGTTGTGAGTGGCAGAGTCGCCACCCGCGCCGCCAGGGGAGGAGTCCTGTAGGTCTGTGGGTGGAGGCAGCATGGGGTGGAGGCGAGGCGAGGCGAGGCTGGCGAGGCGAGGCGGGGGTGGCCATGTCAGCCTGCCAGTCTCATTACAGCGCCACCAACGCTGATCCATTTGCATGGAGGCCAGCAGCACATAATTAGAAGGATTCCTGTCTGTCACCATTAATCTGGGATTTAGAGCGACGTACTGACAGTGTGACAGAGGAGCGAGGGAGAGGAGAGGAGAGGAGAGGAGAGGAGAGAGAGAGAGATAAAGAGGAGAGGAGAGAGAGAGCTAGAGAGAGAGAGGGAGAGGAGAGGAGAGAAAAGAGAGAGAGAGATAAAGAGGAGAGGAGAGGAGAGAGAGAGAGAGGAGAGGAGAGAGAGAGGAGTGGAGAGGAGAGGAGAGGAGAGGAGAGAGAGAGAGAGGAGAGGAGAGAAAGAGAGAGGAGAGAGAGATAAATAGGAGAGGAGAGGAGAAAGAGAGAGAGAGGAGAGAAAGAGAGAGTAGAGAGATAGAGAGAGGGGAGAGGAGAGGAGAGGAGAGAGGAGAGGAGAGGAGAGAGAGAGAGAGAGGAGAGGAGATGAGAGGAGAGGAGAGGAGAGAGAGATAAAGAGGAGAGGAGAGGAGAAGTGCTACTCTAGTAGGGTAAATGATTTTAAAGAATCCCTTTGCCTTTTGCTTGTATTTTCATCCGAGACTCATGTATGTGAAATAAAACCCTTGTGAAGGCATGCTCACGTGACCAGTGAATCTCAGCGAGTCTAACTGCTTCTCCAGCATCTCCTGCCAGATGGAGAGGTGTGGTTGGAAATGCTGCGTCGCCGTAGGTTGGGCCTGGCTCAAGGGATGGATGGAGAGGGGGGGGTGTGTGTGTGCGGGGTGTCTCGCAGCATCCTGAACCGCGCCAGCTGTCTGCCTCGTGCGCTGCCGTCACCACGCTCTCCTCTCCGCCATGACTGGCACCGCCACAGCTTCCCCATAATCTCCCCTCGGAGCCGGCCAATAAATCACTCGCTCCAAAATCGCGGGGCCGCCTGCACAGTCGCAGATATTACCAACGCAACATGGCCCAGATGAAGTTCCTGAAAGGCAATTACAGGGACAATTGAACAACTAAGCAGCGAGCACATTAGCCGCTCCGACGGTTCCCCGTGCTTACCTGCGTCGTGTTCCTCCGAGGCGTTCAGGGAGAACCGCCACACAACACGTCTACGGTGCTTACGCTTGTTGTCCTTCATGTCACACCTTAATGTCCCGTCTCACACAAGTCCCAAACCTCACTTTAGAGTTGGTACTGGCACTGTGCAGGTGGGTTAGGGATCATGAACTTGCCAAGATAGTGTGTTGTTGGTGTATAACCATCTTTAAATGGACCTCTAACTATCCCAGTCTCACAGTCTTCAGGCGCAGGATGTGAAGTGTCCCCTCCTGCCCTCAGAGGAAGCACCGGTGTTGGACAGCCAAATCTCCATCTTGTCTTAATCTGTTAGCATGCAGTGTGTGAGTGAGTGTCTCTCTGGTCCTGGTGTGTGGCACTGGGAGGGTTCTGGTGCTGTTCTGTGAGGGCCTCTCTGGGCCTCATGGGCCTCCTCTCAGGGAGGCTGTGTGGGAACTGAGGCCTGTCAAAGTGTCAGGGGTGGAGGGGGAGAGGGGCGATGCCCCAGCAGGGGTTGGAGAGGTGAGAGCAGTCAGAGGCCCACACCAGTCTTTGTGCAGATGGTCTGCCCACCATGTAGAATACAGACAGTCCTGTGTGTGTGTGTGTGTGTGTGTGTGTGGGTGTGTGTGTGTGTGTGTGTGCGTGAAGGGGCTGGCGATTCATTGGCATTCAGTGGTGGTTACCATGGGAGCATGCCGTCAGGCGATGAAGGTTGTTAGGCCATGGTTGATAAGGACAGAACCTGTCACCACATCTGCCCTCGTAAATGAGATTCATACAGTCTAAGTAATTACCTGGTGTGCGTGTATATGTGAGTGCGTGTGTGTGTGAGAGAGTGTGTGAGAGAGTGTGTGTGTGTATGTGTGTGTGTGTGTGTGTGTGTGTGTGTGTGTGTGTGTGTGTGTGTGTGTGTGTGTGTGTGTGTGTGTGTGTGTGTGTGTGTGTCGTGTGTGTGTGTGTGTGTGTGTGTGTGTGTTTCTGACATAAGGATGGGGATGAGTGGCTAGCTAACCGCTAAAACTCTTTCTCAGTCGCATAATTACAAGCGACTTCCATAAATATAAATGTGTGCAAATGAATGTATAAACCATCTGCAACATCTGCTTTTCATGCCAGACCTCTCGACCAACTTTGGCATTGTGGACATTCCAACCCTTCTACTCTACACACTCTGTCTTGATGACTGCCTCCGTGCTGCTGCTGTGCGTGTGATGCTTACAGCCACACCCCGTTTCCAAGGCCGTGTGAGACCTGTTCTGGCTGTTGATCTGTGGCCGGCGTTGACTTGTAGAGTTGCAGTCCGTGGAGCTGCTTCATCGGGGAGGCCTTGGTCCCTCTTGCCTGCCAGCCTGGCTCCTGTGCCATGTGTAAAATGGAAGGCTAAGTTGTAGAAACGGAGCTTGCCGTGCAGCAGCCAACTTCAGGATTCCAACTTCACAGGATGGCAAGGGTTGCCTTGATGTGACAGGTTGCAATGTAAGCCCAAGTTGTTGTTGACAGAACACAAAGAGAGGAAGGGGGGAAAAGCTTTAAAGGCACACATTGAATTTATCTTCAGGGGCGGA
>NC_137924.1:34834004-34841504 GCF_963457725.1 Sprattus sprattus
TTCATAGTCCATAATTCAAGTGGTGAATTCATGCTAAGGATTAGCCAACAATGAAGTGACTGGGAATCCCTGCTTCAGCTGTCTGAACTACAGAAGCTAATTAGCTCTTCTAACACATGAATATGATCTGCTTTTTGTTAGTGCACTTACGTAACATACTTTGTGGAGGGACCAGGGATGGCTCATAATATCCTTTGCATGTGCACATTAGAACACGAGTCGTGTGAGTTGTGCGAACACTTACGTAACTTGGAATTCATTTAGAGAATTCTTGTTTTTTTTTATTTGTGTGTACCTCTTGTGTTTTGTCTTTTGTGCAGCGGTGGGTTATTCACGTGTGTAGGCAATTATCTGCCTGTTTTTGTAATTGCTTGATAAATATCATCAATCATTCTCTATTACTGTTAATGGCTTTGCAAGCCTGAGTGGAACGGGTACATGTCTAATGAATCTGCCCTTTCTTCCTGCTTTTGGGGGACTGTGCCCGCCAGACTCTAGATTGCCAGAGGACTCATCTCCCAAGGCAAAGGAAAATAGATATTTGCGCGTGGAGCAACTACTGTATTTTCACCAAATTCCGCCATTATGTTTTTCAGAAGATTGAGCCGCTAATTAGTTCCTCTGCCTTCACACACATAGGCGAGCACACACTCGCAAACACACACACATACACACACACACACACACACACACACACACACACACACACACACACTCAGAAACTTAAACACACACACACACTCGCAAACACACACACACTCGCAAACACACACACACACACACACACACACACACACACACACACACACACACACACACACACACACACACACACATACAGACAGACAGACACACACATACATACAGACAGACAGACACACACACACACACATACACACATACACACACACACACTCACACTCAACTCTGAGAGCCGATAATGAGGGCGAATTGAGCCATCTCTTTTAATACGCTCTCTAAAAGAGGAGCAGAAAGCTTGAGGTCCCTGGGCCAATCGCCCTCTCCTTCTCTCCCTCTGTCTGCCTCCCTCGTTCTTTCTCTCGCTCTCTTTCTCTGTCTGTCTCAGGCGTGGCAGAAGAGGCTCTAAATGTGTGGGAACGGCCATGCATGGCTCTTTCTGAGGACACAGAATGGATCAGCTTGCATTTGTGAGGCAGCAGAAGTGGCCTATTGTCATGATGTCACTGCATCTCAAGAAGGCTGACCTCTGCACCCTATGGATTCATAGACGTGCACCCCCCCTATATCTCCCATGAAGCCCCCCCCCCTCCCCCCCTCAAACTCTCTCAATCCACCCCACCCCTCCCCCTTCATCCTCCCATGCAGACCAACCAGCAAGATGGCCTTTGAGCACCCACTAGGGGGTAGCCGAGCCTTTTAGTATGGAATTCGAAGCACTTATAGCTCAAAACGCGGAACTTAGATGGTGTGCCGCGGTTGTCACATTGTCCACGGACCGAGTGTCGTTCTCTCGCTGTCTGTTTCGCTCATCGTGTCTCTCTCCTGTCTCTTCCCTCCTTTCTATAGCGCGCTCCTCCTCTCCCTCTGGATCCCTCTATTTTTCTCTTTCTCTCTCTCTCTCTCTTCCTCTTCCTCTCTCCCTCATATCTGTATTCGCCTTTCAGAGGATATAACATGCGCCGCCAGATGTCGCAAAGACATCATTGGACGCTGAGGGTTTGCAGAAAAATAACCAAACCACATACACCGTGGGGGCTTAAGCTGTCGTGTTAGTGTGCCATATGTGTGTGTGTGTGTGTGTGTGTGTGTGTGTGTGTGTGTGTGTGTGTGTGTGTGTGTGTGTGTGCAGATGAGGGGTCAGTGGAGGTTGGGGGATTGTCCCTCAAACGGTTTGATATTTTCTGTATGAAAGGCGGCTAGGACGGGCAGAGTGGGGGCAGGTAGCCCTGTGTGCTCACGCCGGGGTTCCTCGCGCTCGCTCAGCCCGACACTGCGACAGATGCAGCTACAAGTAAACAAATAAATAAACAAGCACAAGCCCAGATATGAACCAAAAGACGCGCCGCATCTCCAGAGCCCCGGACAGCCGAGGAGAAACGGCGAGTGTCGCGACTGCAGAGCGGTGTGACTGACAGCGTCCATGCACAGTACACAATCACATACCCAGCGTACCCATTTGCTGTGTGACTGGTAACACACACACACACACAGAGATACACACACACACATACATGCTCGCACACTTGTGCATACATACATGCACCCCCTCAAATTTTCTCAGAGAAATGACTAAGTGAAACGCGGAGCGAAAGTGTCTTTGTTTGCAGTTGAAGGGGGTAGGCGGGGTGGTGCGGCGGAAACAAAGGCTTGTCCTCAGATCTGCTGGAGAGAGAGAGAAAGATAGAGAGAGAGAGAAAGCAGCAAGAGGAGACTGAGGCAGCCAGGAGAATCCCCAGAGTGAAGCTATCCCAACACTGCTCGCCTGCTACCTCCTTCAGGGGGAAAAGTTTACCGCCAGCCGTGTTTGTAGTGTGACTTAAAAAGGACTTTTCAACAGTCAGCATTAAAGCGGGCCAGATCTAAGATGATGCCTCCAACGGCACGCACACCTTCAGCGTCTGGAGCGCCAGCAATTGAGACTTTAAAGGGAACTTATAAATACCTTATTTATCTCCTCTTTGTAGCACTGTCAACAACTTAAAAAAAAAATCGGAATATATTCAGGCATAATGTGTTTCTATTTGATGCAAAAAAAATCCTCCCTTTCACCCTCCTTGCTTGTAGTGTGTGTTTACCTCCTGACTGGTTTACCTGAATGGCATCATGGGAAAAGTGTTGTAGACGCACAGATGTCACCTGGAGAACATATTCATTCCTGACTAAACCCAATGATTCAGCGGTCAGCTGTTATGGATCCTGAGATGTTTTGGTATTCACAAAACCTCTCTCGCCTGACCGTGTGGTGTGTGCTCTGGTAGCATGGAGCCTCTCTCCTGCCGGTGAGGTTACACACGCGTGATCAGAGGAGCGCTCTCCGGTTGCTACCTGTCTGTGGTTTCAAACGCAGCTGGTGCAGAGAGGCTGGCTGGAGGCACACCAGGAGAGCAGCCTAGTTGACCTAGCCCTGGACTGAATTGGAAATGAAAAGGATGAAACCATATCAGGATGTGTGTCAGTGTGCGTGTGTAGATGTGGTAGAGGTAGAAGTATTCCTCTACTGTGGTATTGGCGTGGAATGAAGCCTCTAAATTTCGTACCTTAATTTTTCATGTATTTGAACAGTAGACCCCTCTCTTCGATGCTCCATTGATTTGGGTCAGTATAATGTACACATGTCACAGTGAACATGGCTTGATGGTAAGCTACGAGTTTGCTGCAGTGGGTTTATGATAATAATATGCTGCTGTAGCATATTGCTGTATTATGTTACATTACATTAGATAGCTAAGTGGATGGAAATGAGAATAGTTTTTATGGTCCTAGAGGAGGTTGTGTTTCTGGGAAGGTTGCCATTTTGGATGAGTGGTGAGGCTTTGGGGCATGTAGCGGTGCTAACTGGTAGCTATCAGACAGAGTGGGGACATGCTTGACCACTGAGAGGGGCAGACTGCAATCCTTCCCTGGCTTTTCTCTGACAGGGACCACAATCATCTATTACCATAACCGTGTCATATTCCACCTTATTTTCATAATCGGGTAATGTTTTTCTCAGTGCTAGAGCTAGTAGTGTTGCTTCCTCATGGCGTGTGTAAAATGAATAGAGGGCTGAGATCTCAAACTTGACTGTCACAAATAACAATGACTTAAACGTCTGGGAAACAGTGATGGATTAATGACGATGAGTCCTTGCCTGCTTTCCCTCAGTTCTGCTCCATTGTTTTGCAGCATGCAGCAACAGGGTTGGCAAGGTCCTGGTAGCTTCAAGCTGCTGGAGACGGCAATTTACTATGCCGACGATGTCCCTAAATCCTCACCTAGGAACCAACCAAAGAAAGGGGAAAAGAGATGTGTAAACAACAAAAGAGAGAGAACACCCTTAAAAACCAATCAGTGTGTGTGTCATTGATGTGCTGTGTGAAAGGACATCATCCCATGTGTCCATTTTGGAGAGGAGCTCAGGAGCTGATGGAAGTCCTTGCGTCTCCCTCTCATAATACTCCCTTTCAGCCCCTTCTATGGCAGGATTCAAAAACCAACACACAAAAAATGAATTGTAAATGTGGCCAGAATAGAGACCTTGTGAGCTGTAGCCTTCATCGTTGATTAGCTGTTTCCTCCCCTCCCTGTGGTTTTGTTCCGCCGGCCTCTTTAATGCCAAGTGGAGGGCGAATGTGAGGGGATGTCGAGCGGGGGGCTGGTGGTGGTGGTGGATTCACTGTATGTTTACGGAAGGGAAAAAAGTCAAGGTAATTAAGGAATGGATTAACCTTGGAGACTTAGCTTGCGTTTAAACCTTGGATATGAAAGGTTATTTTCGAGAGCCTCTTAATAGGACATCACGAAAACCGGCTGAAAGTGTTCTGCGTGACCGAGGCGAAGCGTTTCCATTTTTTTTCTTTGCCTGCTATATCACAGCTTGTCTGCTGCATTTGAAATATAATTCTTCATTGTATATTACTAAAAAAATCCCATTAGAGATATAATCATATTAGCACCTATGGGAATATGTGACATTTGGTATGAAATGATTAAATCTAAAATGTGTAGTCCTCTTCAGTGTTTTTGTAATGTTCTGTGGAATGCACAGGTTTCCAACTTATTATTTTATAATGATGCACTTGCATTATTGAGTGTACGTATTGATTTTGGAACTAAAACCATTTATTCTGGAGGTAAATGTTATTATTTTAATATCGGGGCCCAGCTAATTTAATTTCTTTCATATGTTGCACACCATTTGCCCGGGGTGCTTTCGTTATATAGTTGTGGAGTTCATGTCAGAGCCCCAGAATGACTTCTTCTGAGAGAACCTCACCAGTTCAGCAGAGCTGGGCCAGTCTTAACGAGGTCCAGGAAGGAAGGCAAAGAGCTCCCAGCCCTCTAGCCCATGTGTAAGCACATAGAATATAACCAAACAAGAATTAGTCATTACTGAGATGTCTTCTTAGCCAGATGCTAGGAAAACAACACACTGTGCTTTTGAGCACCCTGTCTGTGGTAGTGTTAGGTGGATTGAGTATTGATTACTCAGTTACTACTTCTTTTCTTTTGTGTCAAAGGCAAAGAAATGACACACAGTATGACATCATTCATTATTTAAGCTACAATTACAGTAATGTAGTCTCCAGTATCTAACCTTGGCAGCAAATCAGTGTAACAGTGCAGTAGTGTTATTTTACAAGCTTATTGGTTTACACTCTACGCTTTGGCCAAATTACCTGAAAGCTTGTAATCTCTGTGTTCAGAAAAAGAGGAGCCACTCTTTCACAGGCTTGACACTCTTTCCATATTTCATCTCTCTCTCACTATCCTTTCACATCTCTCTCTATCCCTCTCTCACTATCCCTCTCTCTCTCCCTCTCTCTTTCTATCCTTCTCTCACTATCCCTCTCTCTCTCTCTCTCTCTCTCTCTCTCCCTTTCTCACTATCCCTCTCTCTCTCTCTCTCTCTTTTCATCTCCCTCTCTCACTATCCCTCTCCCTCTCTCACTATCCCTCTCTCTCTCTCTCTATCCCTCTCCCTCTCTCTACCTCTCTCACTATCCCCCCCCCCCCTCTCTCTCTCTCTCTCTCTCTCTCTCTCTCTCTCTCTCTCTCTCTCTCTCTCTCTCTCTCTCTCTCTCTCTCTCTCTCTCTCTCTCTCTCTGGGTCTGGCTAGTTAACTCAGTGCTATCTCCCAGCAGCTCTCATGGTGTCTGTGTAGGCCCTGCGGTCTCCTGTCCTGTTACCGGCCCATCAAACTTTCATGCCTTATTTAAATATTGAGGGACTTACACCTCCAGTGGCAGAGACGAGCCTTGGTGGTGGTGTGGAGAGACAGATGGGGGTGGGGGTGGGTGTGGTAAGGGCAGAGGCCACCGCTACGAGCAGTGCATTATGGTTGAGTAGTGAGGAGGTGTTTGGAAGGGGGTGCACCACCAAAAATACTCCCTAGTTCCATTTCTGCTGCTGCTAACGAGCTGTGGCACAGAGAGACAATATGTGTGTGTGTGTGTGTGTGTGTGTGTCCCAGCAAGCAAGCCTCCACCGGCCCCATGCAGGCAGGCTGTGGGCACTGTGGGCTAGGGCCAGCCCACACCAATCCTTCACAGGCCCGGTATGGGCACTGTGGGCTAGGGCCAGCCCACACCAGTCCTACACAGGCCCGGTGTGGGCTTGCCCAAGCGGGGCCTGCAGCTTTGGGTTCACTGCGGGCTGTCACCGGATAGCCCAACAAAGTCTAAGCTGCCCAGAAAACCCATGCTGGGCCTTTGCGGGCTGCCACATATGGCCCCCCTTAGGGCTGGCACAAGGGCCCTTTGAGGGCTGCCCACGCAGGCCCTTTGAGGGCTGCCCACGCAGGGCCCTTTGAGGGCTGCCCACGCAGGCCCTTTGAGGGTTGCCCACGCAGGCCCTTTGAGGGTTGCCCACTTTGAGGGCTGCCCACGCAGGCCCTTTGAGGGCTACCCACGCAGGCCCTTTGAGGGCTGCCCACGCAGGCCCTTTGAGGGCTGCCCACGCAGGCCCTTTGAGGGCTACCCACGCAGGGCCCTTTGAGGGCTGCCCACGCAGGCCCTTTGAGGGTTGCCCACGCAGGCCCTTTGAGGGTTGCCCACTTTGAGGGCTGCCCACGCAGGCCCTTTGAGGGCTACCCACGCAGGCCCTTTGAGGGCTACCCACGCAGGCCCTTTGAGGGTTGCCCACGCAGGCCCTTTGAGGGTTGCCCACTTTGAGGGCTGCCCACGCAGGCCCTTTGAGGGTTGCCCACTTTGAGGGCTGCCCACGCAGGCCCTTTGAGGGCTACTAACGCAGGCCCTTTGAGGGCTACCCACGCAGGCCCTTTGAGGGCTGCCCACGCAGGGCCCTTTGAGGGCTGCCCACGTAGGCCCTTTGAGGGTTGCCCACTTTGAGGGCTGCCCACGCAGGCCCTTTGAGGGCTGCCCACGCAGGCCCTTTGAGGGCTGCCCACGCAGGGCCTTTGAGGGCTACCCACGCAGGCCCTTTGAGGGCTGCCCACACAGGTCTCTTTGAGGGCTGCCTACACAGGGCCCTTTGAGGGCTGCCTACACAGGACCCCTGAGCTTTTGCTCATTGGCAAAATGCTGGCCCCACAGTGATGGCCCTGCGTGGGCAGCCCTAACATAGCCCACAGGAGCCCTCACTAGGCCCACACAGAGCCTGCACTCATTTTTTGCTCATTTATTTATTGAATTTATTTATATATGATAGTAAAAAATAGAAAGTGTTTGTTCTGCAAATCTAAATGGATGCAGTTACAGCATAACTAACATCTGTATAGTCAGAAATGTACAAAAGCCAAAAGGAATTCAAATTAAAGACTTTATTAATACAAGTGTGTGTGTATGTGTGTTTGTATAC
>NC_137924.1:34851504-34856504 GCF_963457725.1 Sprattus sprattus
TGTGATGGGGGAGTTAGAGTTCACTGTGCACTGCCGAAGGAAAGTGTGTGTAGGCAGCCGCAGCATTCTCAGCATCCGTCTCCACGGCAGCCGTGGCAGCATCCTCAACATCCAACCCATGGCCCCGTGCCAGCCACTCCTCCTTGCATGCTGGGAGATTTTTGTAGTGGTGTCGTGCATGGCACACGGGCGGCAGATGCCACTCCATTTGCCCCCCAAAAAAATCCAGTTGACATTTGGAACCGTGACAACCGCCGTGGTGAACAGATAGAGGCAGGAGGAACAAAACTCCAATGCAATGCTATAGTGACCATTTATCCTACATTTGTCCCTTTGTTTGTCACTTGTTTGGTGGCGTTGATCAGGGGTATTGTTGACGCTTGAAAGAAAGGTAATCCAGCGAGGTCCGTTTAAAGCTGTTTGCTTTATTAACAAAATGATGGTACAACTTGTTTTGCAAATAAATAAATAAAGTTTAAACACAGAGCAACGAGGCCTATCCTCGCCATCACCGTTGCCAGATACCACAGCCCAAGGTCAAAAAGCTTTGTGCTCCCAATCAGCCGCGTCTACCACCGGGTCACGCTCCTATTTATCCTCCTTTTCACCTGTAGAGGGCACAAATCCTCGCAAAAATAGAAACATTTAAATAACATAAAACGAATACCGAAATGGCTCCTACAAATGCAATGCAAAAGAAGCACCCTCTCTCTCCCTCTCTCTCCCTCTCTCTCCCTCTCTCTCTCTCTCCCTCTCTCTCTCTCTCCCTCTCTCTCTCTCTCTCTCTCTCTCTCTCTCTCTCTCTCTCTCTCTCTCTCTCTTCCACCACAGCACCTGTCTGTGTGTCTTTCATTCGGGTGTCATCCAGGGGCTGGAGACAAGGGGAGAGAGGGGAAGACGGAGGGATGTTGAGAAGGAGAGGTGGGTAGAGAGTGATTGATGGAGGACTGGCAGAGGAAGGTTGGTAGAGTGGAGCCAGGTTGGGAGGCAGATGCTCCTTTAGATGCACCCACTGCCCATGTGCCAGTCAATGTGACAGAGATGGAGAGAGCAGGGAGCAGAGGGAGATGGAGAGAGAGAGAGAGAGAGAGAGAGGGAGGGAGAGGGAGAAAAGGAGGAAGGAGGAAGGGCATCGTGAGGCAAAGTCGGTGCCAAGTTCACAGAAAGGATGAGATCTCATCCCCATCTCCCACTGAGATACAATATAACTCCCCACATGCCACTTCCTCTGCTCCGTGTCTCACTCCCTCGCTCCCTCTCTCTCTCTCTCTCTCTCTCCTTCTCTCTCCCTCTCTCTCGCTCTGTCATACTGCTGAGAGAGCATTTTCCCCCTCCTCATTAGGTTACAGTCTCTCACACACCCTTGCATTCTCTCCGTCTCTCTCTCTCCCTCTCTCTCTCTCTCTCTCCCTCTATCTCTCTCTTTCTCTCTCTCTCTCTCTCTCTCCCTCTATCTCCCTCTATCTCTCTCTCTCTCTCTCTCTCTCTCTCTCTCCCTCTCTCTGATGTGTGTTAGGCCCACCAGCTGGTGAGACAGTGGGAGCGGATGTCATGGCGAAGCTGCTCCCCTCTGAAGTATAAATACATATGTAATTGGGTTCCTTTGCTGTAAAGGACATTGGGCCAGTAACCTCGCCCCATGGAGGACACCCCCTGCCTGGTGGAGAGATGCCTCATAGGACATTGGCCAGAGGTGTCAATGTTTTAGGGGCTTTTTGTAGAGTTGGATTTGTTATAAACCTTTGAGCTTCAAACATTACCATCTTTTCCATTTCACTTATTCTGCTCAATGTTTTTGCCCCCGTTTTACCCAGTCTGGACTCAATTGAGGGATTTTTCACTGATAATTATTAAGCATATTCAGTATTAATTAAGTATTTTACACTGAGGTAAAGGTATGTATTACATCAACATTAGCAGGTTCAGTGATGTTATCAACTCTGGTTCTTAAAATTGGCTTCCCAACTGACATTTATGCTTGCATTGTACCATTGTATCACCTTGTAGTGTAGCACTAATGATGTTAGTTAGCTTAACATTTCACAGAAAATGAATGAGGAAAGTGATATCCCCCAATATTGTCAGATGTGTGAGTCGGAAGTTAGGAATTTCAAAGTTTCAAAGTTTTGAAGTTTATGCATTGGTGGCTCTGATGAAAACTTTGAAAAGTAAATATTTCAGAAGAAACCAATGTTTCACTTCTTGGGTGCATGGCTGCATGGTAAGGCCCAATATATTTTTTTAATTTGCAAGAGGTTAACAGCTATTCAAAACCGTGCCCTATCCACCACAAGCCTAGCAACATGGACCTGGGGTAGAGGAATCCATTTCATTTAAGAGACAGCTCAAGTTCTCCCTTAGACAGGTGTGTCCCACAGGACCCTTCATGAGAGACCCTGAGTGTGAGCTTGTTGTTCGCGTCCGCTAGCCCTTCCCTCACCATCTACGGCTAACAGTGGAGCGCCAGGGCTCTGGCTTGGCTGAGTGAAACTAAGGCAGCGAGTGCAGGCTAGTCCTCCAGACAGTCGCTCCCTCATTGAGATTCTGTTGCAGACCCGGATGGTCTACTGTCAGTGCTCACAATAATTATTTTAAATTGCTAGCAGGAAGCCAGGTCCTGGTGGGATATATTACCCCCATTCTAACGAGATGACTTTCTCTGCACATGGCTGCGAGGTGTGTGGGAGGGAGGGAGGGAGGGAGGGGGGGGTGGGTTCCTATAGGTACTGTAGGTGAGCCTGTGTGTCTGTGTGTGTTTGCATGTGTCTGTGTGTTTCTTTAACTGCTACAAGAAAGTATACACTTTCTATAAGGTAGTGTGTGTGTGTGTGTGTGTGCATGCAAGTGTGTTTGTGTGTCTTCCTGCATACATTACTGACTAAAGTGAGAGTTGGAAAACTAAAGAAACTGCGGTGAAAGAAAGTTCACAGGTTGGCAAAGGAAGGAAATAAATAAATATTCTACGAACTCATCCTTCAACCCGTAACAATTTGGTGTGGCGAATGAAGAATTGAGTTGCTCTTGCTCTCCGTCTTTCTTTCTCTGTCTCCCCCCTCTCTCTTTCTTTCTCTCTCTCCCCATCCCTGTTCCCCTCTACCTGAACCTGTCATTGTCCGATCAGGAGGCTTTCACACACACACACCACATCTCACTCCTGCTCCTGCCCTCTCTCTCGGGGGATAGAAAATGAAAAGAAGGAAGGAGGGAGGGAGTGAGGAAATAAATAAATAAATGCATAAAATAAAAGTAGGCCTGAAGAAGAGTCATTTTCTTTTAGCTCCCAGGTAATCCTATAAAACACCAAGGTGAGAGGATCCTCCGGCTCGCCCTTATTACACCCCCTTTACCCCTGTGTACTGCTCCTGATGTTCAAATTATGAAGGAGAGACAGAGACAGAGAAAGAGAGAGAGAGAGAGAGAAAGAGAGGGAGAGAGAGAAAGAGAGGGAGAGAGAGAGAAAGAGAGGGAGAGGGGGCTCTCGCTATGCACACAGTGTCTGCACGTTGCACCGCATGCACTGCATCCGTTAGACTTTTTTTCTCCCCCTCTCACTCTCTCTCTCTCTCTCTCTCTCTCTCCTCTCTCTCACCCCCTCCCCTCTCAGTTCTTTTTTAATCTTTTATTCATAGCTTAGCAGGTGATGAAAAATGTATGCCCTGAGTCTTGCATTGAAATAAATGCAAAATGAAAACAGCAGCAGTTTATACTGACAGTCTGAATATCTCTATCTAGAACAAGGTTGCACTGCACAAATCAAGGGAGGGAGGGAGGGAAAGAGGAAGAGAGAGAGAGAAAGAGAGGGAGGGAGGGAGGCAAGGATATTTCCATCATGTAAATGATACTGTGCACTGCCTCTGTTGCTCTGAGATTAGCGTGTTGGGTTTGTTTGTTTTGTTTTGTGTTTGTTTTTCTTTTTCTTTTTTTTTTTCTATTTGGTTGGGGGTTGGGGGAGGTCTTTTTATGTCATCTGTACACCTAATCAGCACATCTTCATGGGCAACCCATCCTATTCCATGCTTGGTTAAAAAGCCATATTTGTGTTGTGTGTGTGTGTGTGTGTGTGTGTGTGTGTGTGTGTGTGTGTGTGTGTGTGTGTGTGTGTGTGTGTGTGTGTGTGTTTGTGTGTGTGTGTGTGTGTGTGTGTGTGTGTGTGCTACAATACATTACATTATGTGTGCTACATTTGTGAGTGGGAGTGTTTGGCCCTGTGCATAAGGTTATGTGATATGTCATGTTTTTTTTCTGGTCTCTCTGCGGCTGCTGATCAGCGTGTGGGGCTGCACACTTGATGTGCGCCGAAAGTGCTAGATAGAAATATTTGTGAGTCAAAATGTGGATTACCATAGGCATTATATTTGTTTATTGGATGTTCGTACACTCTTACACGTCCACACACACACACACGCACGCACACACGCACACACGCACTCACACACACACACACACACACACACACACACACACACACACACACACACACACACACACACACACACACACACACACCCTTGTACACACTTTTACACATCTTTGGGTGTAGTCTTCAGGCTTGTTTTTTGTGTGCTGTGTGTACAAGGCCATGTATGCATATGCGTGCGTACCTGTGTTTATGTGTGTGTGTGTGTGTGTGTGTGTGTGTGTGTGTGTGTGTGTGTGTGTGTGTGTTGTGTGTGCGCGTGTGTGTCAGCACTGGTGCTTTTCTCCCCTGCGGCTTGAAATGGAGACTCACCCTCTCAGTGGAAGTAGCACAGAAAGGCTAGACCATCCCCACCAGCAGTAAGGACGTGTGCACACACACACACTTTAAGTTTTAGTTTTGCATTCTGATTAGTCTGACTAAGCACGATTTAGAAAGGAGAGGTGTGTGTGTGTGTGTGTGTGTGTGTGTGTGTGTGTGTGTGTGTGGTGTGGTGTGTGTGTGTGTGTGTGTGTGTGTCAGTGAGAGAGTGAGTGAGTTTGCTGGGTCCTTGAGGAAGGCCTTCTGCAGTTAGCACTTGCAT
>NC_137924.1:34861504-34885725 GCF_963457725.1 Sprattus sprattus
CTGTGTGCTTCAAGAACGGAGTTGAATAGATTTGTAATACAAGTAGGTAATTTAGTAAAATAAAGCTAGTGTTTTTTTTGTTTTTAAAGTATGCACATTTAACATGAGTAGAGTAGAGTATAGAGTATTACTATAGTAATGTCAATCATTCCTATCTACCTAGGTACTGTTGAACAGTATTGATTGAGATAGCTGTCAACAACATGTTTGTCACAGTGGTGTCAATAGATAGACCCAATCCATATTATACATATGACCCGTAAGCATGCTGTATCATGAACCCGCAGACATTATCAGCAGCAGCTGAAGGGTTAACTGAGTAAACTGGCATGTGAATGGTTAACATCCAGAGCAGAGCAGGGACCCAGCCAGGCCCTTGGGGAATGACTCCACGTGTGTCGTCCTAACACGGTTATGCTCCTGAGACAAGCCAAAGACATCAAATCCAATCCTCGTTCCTGCACATTTGTATGTATTGTAATGAAATTTCCTTCCAAACTTTTTCCCTCTTCTCCAAAGCATTTTCTTCTCCTTCCCTCCCCCCCCCCCCTGCTTTGCTGCTGGGAAATAAGGCATGTCATTGCTGCACTGGCAACAAGATGGCAGTGCACACTAACTCAAATCCCCCTGAGGATTGCCCTTGAAATGCAAGAGCACCTTTTGAGAGAAAGAGAGAGAGAGAAAGAAAGGGGGAAGAGAGAGAAAGAGAAGTAGTGTGGGGACAGTGCCATGTTGCCACTCTGATTGAGTATTCTGTGGAGTGATGGGGGTGTTCTTGTCTTTCAATCTATACGTCAGCATATCCCTGTGTCACAGAACATGCACGTTCATATTCATGTGCTGGTTTAGTTTTGTTATTGATGTATGTTTCAAATCTAAACGGGTATGAGTAGCATTTGGCTACTTAATGTGATCACATTTATGTTGGGCTGCTTGGGCTTGCCTCTATTGAAACAGAATCAGACAGTCAGTATTGAAATGCTTAAACACACCAGAGAACACATGCAAGTGGATGTGTGTGTAGGGAGTGAGGGTGTGTGTGTGCATGTGTGGTGTTAAGAGTGTGTGTTCATGTGGATGTGTGGTGCTTTGTGGAGTGTTTTACAGCTGGCTGAGGGCTGAGGGGTGGGGGGCTGGTTGGGACAGGCCGTGTGAAGTGTACCGCTGATTGGACAGGGATCACTGGCAGCACCATGTGCCTCCATCTGGGGCTGCTGCCTCCTGCCTCCTGCCTCCTGGCTGCAGGTTACCCCCAGTGTGTGCTGGTGCTCCTGGCTGCAGGTTACCCCCAGTGTGTGCTGGGTCCGTTTCATCTACTTCACCGCCACTGCCTCACGCCCAACTTCCGCTTTTACCTCTTTCTCTCTTTCTAACTCTCTCTCTCTCTTGTCATTTTCTTTTCACAAGTCAGTGAAAGGATGTTGTGATGTGACGATGTGACTGTAAAATGTTTGTGGACTTGTGTTGTCCTCGCTTCTCTCCGTTGGCATAATAACAAGCTTCTTGTCTGTAAAAAAAAAAATGAATTGTTTATGGATTTCAATGCTTTTCAATACTAATGTGAAGAGTTGTTAAATAGTGTATAATGTATATATTTGAGGATTTATTGTAAATATTGGCATTTCTTTACCATTTCCTGTTTTACTATACTCTGCATATAGTAGTTTACATCAATGTTTTGTTGTTGGTGTTGGTTTGCTTGAGGGAGCAAGTTAGTTTGCTTGTCTAGTGGATCCATTAGTAAGCATGATTTAATTCAGAAAAATAATCACCTTAAGAGAAAAACTAAATTACCATTAGCAACAATGATTTTTCTATTGCCAGACATTACAGCAGATCTGCAGTGTTTAGCAGTGATTACAGCAATTATAATCAGCACAGAAGGCTGGAGATTCCTGCTTTTCATGAAAAATATCATCTTTGAGTCAGATTCCTTCCTGAAGATTCCGCTCTGCTGGCAGAGTGGGAGCTACTGCTATCCCTGGTGCAAAGCTGTGACTAGATGTGGCTAGTGGGCTAAAGCTACACTTATGTAAACTCTGCTGCACCCTTCCCATACAGACTGCTCCTCATAGGCGTTGTCTTAACTCAAGTGATTGTAATATATCTTTTGTAAGAACACGCCATGTTTTCAGATTTCTGTGCTGCACACCAATGGCTGCGGTTTTCTTGGTAGAGTGCCTGATTCCTGATAGGCCTACTTATGGTCTGTTTAACACATGGTAGTGCAGAAAGAAACATCAGTGTAACTATTGTTAAGGAAGCTAGGAGATGTTTTACTCTTCTTAGTCATCACATGGATTCACTTCAGAGTCTGTGTTGTTGATCACCCGACGGCCTGAGTAGAAGACTACACAAATAAGCAGCTTATTTCTGTTAACAGTTCAATGACTTGTGTCCTGTTTAGACAAGGTCATTGGTAAATTGTGTTTGATTTTTGATCTCTCAAACAGTCAGCACTCTAACTTGACATGTCTCAGTGAAATAAGCATCTACGAAAAAGAAAAAGAATGTCTTCATGTCATGTCAGGAATTTATGTGATTGAATGGAGACCGGTTTTAAAAGGAAAAAAGTAATTGCCTGTCTTTTCCTTCTTTAATTGTATCTTGCTTTCAACCCGGGGCTAATTAGAGTTTTTCCTCAGTTCAGTGCACTTTAGTACGAAACCTATTTACAAACACGGGTATATGAAACATATTTACAAACACAGGTGTACAAGGGATATTTACAAACACAGGTGTATGAAACATATATACAAACACAGGCGTATGAAACATTTACAAATACAGGTGTATGGAACCTATTTACAAACGCAGGTGTATGAAACATATTTACAAACACAGGTGTATGAAACATATTTACAAATACAGGTGTATGAAACATATTTACAAACACAGGCGTATGAAACATATTTACAAATACAGGTGTATGAAACATATTTACAAACACAGGTGTATGAAACATATTACAGACAGGTGTATTAAACATATTTACAAATACAGGTGTATGAGGGATATTTACAAACAAATGTGTATACAATGTATTTACAAACACAGGTGTATGAAACATATTTACAAACACAGGTGTATGGAACATATTTACAAACACAGGTGTATGAAATATATTTACAAACACAGGTGTATGGAACATATTTACAAACACAGGTGTATGGAAGATATTTACAAACACAGGTGTATGAAACATATTTACAAATACAGGTGTATGAAACAGTAGCTGTTGTGTCTGAGACATTTTACAACTGAACTGTTGACCCTGTGCTGTGGTACTTTTCTTCTTACTATTGCAGTAACAGTCTTACAGTAAGTCTGTCATGACAGGTGAGAATAAATGTTGTATATAAGACAGTGTTTTTGAACTATAACCTCCCATTTACCTCCCCACGTGATGGCTAGTGAACATACATTGATGAGGGTATTTTTTATATATTTATATTGTATATATTGTATCGTCAATAATGTAACGTATTAAGAGACTATGGACAGGAACACAAACATCAACATGGTTATGTTTCAGTGACCCAGTGGAGCACAGAATGCTACAGGCACCCCATGGCGTTGTTGGTGGTTATTGGCACTAGTAGTTTAATGTGGTAATGATGTTATATTTCTGGATTAATAATCATATTAGGATTCAGGTATTTGTGTTCATGGCTCAAGGGTGACGTTTTTATCAAATTAAAAATATAATTTACAGCACAAAGTTGTTGTTGCCCATCCTGCAATAGATTACATGGGATGTTGAAACTGTACTCTTGCTTGTCTACACTTGTGAATTGGCTGTGAACATGGAGTCAGTTTTCATTTCGGTCTGAAGGCAGTGATTAGGACTGAGAGTCCATGGATAACATGGCTTTGGATTCCTGGTCCACTAGTCCACTGGCAGTGAGCACATCGGACCATTTAGGAGCCATAAGCTTTGTCTCAAGGCTTGCAGTATAAGAGACGTCACCCACCCATCATTCCCACCTCCCTATCGGCTACTCTCTCAGTCCCTGGCTCTGTCTATGTCTCTCTCTCTCTCTCTCTGTCTCACTCTTTCTCTCCCCGTCCTCTCTCTCTCATTCTATCCCCCTCTCTCTCTCTCTCTCTCTCTCTCTCTCTCTCTCTCTCTCTCTCTCTCTCTCTCTCTTTCTTTCTCTCTCTCCGTCAGCTCTAATCTGTAATTTACTCTCCATCCACCCTTCAAAAACATGTCCCTGCCCTCCATATGTGAAGAGTCAACCCATGCGTTTAAAAAGCGTCTTCAGTCGCTGGAGCCATTCAGTGAGAGCGCTGATGGCCTGACAGGTCAGTTCCATTATTTATTATGATCATGTTGGTGTTTTATCCACCGCCAGCCACCCCTCCCCTGCGCTGCGCTGCTCTCCACATGTCAGAATGCCACTTTACTGCTTGAGCTCCACATTAGCCCAGTGTAAGGCCCAGCAGAGCCCGACTAATAAGGCAGCGACGGGGAGGTGAATGCATGGGAGTAATCGCATTAAGAGAGCAGGGAGAGGGGAGAATAGGAGGCCATGGCAGGAGGAGAGGAGATAAGAGGAGGGAAGACAGGGTGAGGAGCGTTTCATCACAAGTGGTGTACCGACAGCATACCAACACCTGACTGGAAGGACGAGGACACTTTTGATTTACCGTTACTGTTTGCAAAGTGTTAGAAGGAAATATTCTTAGAGGTATGATGTGCTGGAGGTGAAGTTTCTTTCATGACAGGATCCAGTTTGTGTATTTATTTGTTTAGATTTTAGATACTTTATTAACCCCCTGAGGGAAAAAGGGACTCACTCACACACACACACACACACACACACACACACACACACACCTGGAGCAGTGGGCAGCCACTTAAGCCACAACGCCTGGGGAGCGGTTGGAGTTAGGTGTTTTGCTCAAGGGCACTTGGATGTTGAGTGAGAGCAAGAGTGGAGTGCTGGTCCATGGGATCGAACCGGTGACCTTTAGGCCATGGCTGCCCAAACATGTACGGCCCTCTCTCAGATCACAGTATTGAGTCACTAACTGCATAGGGAGGGAACATAGGAATTACAGTACAGGCTGGAAGGAAGGCTTGGGTGTTTACTGAGGATGTGCAGGATGACAGAAGGGTGTATGTGTGTGTGTGTGTGTGTGTGTGTGTGTGGGTGTGTGGGTGTGTCTGTCTGTCTGTGTGTCTCTGTGTGTGTGTGTGTGTGTGTGTGTGTGTGTGTGTATCTGTGTGTGTGTGTGACTGTGTGTGCCTGTGTGTGTGTGCGTGTGTGTGTGTGTGTGTGTGTGAGTGTGTGTGTGTGTGTGTGTGTGTCTTTGTCTGTGTCTGTGTGTCTCTGTGTGTGTGTGTGTGTGTGTATCTGTGTGTGTGTGTGACTGTGTGTGCCTGTGTGTGTGTGTGTGTGTGTGTGTGAGTGTGTGTGTGTGTGTGTGTGTCTTTGTCTGTGTCTGTGTGTCTCTGTGTGTGTGTGTGTGTGTGTGTGTGTGTGTGTGTGTGTGCGTGCGTTTGTGCGTGTGTATCTGTGTGTGTGTGACTGTGTGTCAAAGCAAGCACACGTCCTTGCTCACTTGTGCTCTAACAACACCATTAGCCTCCTTCTAACACGTGTTCCCATAGCGATCACATGGACGTGTTTACGTCCTGAAGAAATGTCAGTGTGTCATGCAGGCCAGTGGATTTATCTCCCTGTGTGTCGATGATGATTAGGATTCAGCCTGGGCTGTTTGCTCAGATTAAATGGATTGACTGGAACCACTCGCTCCTACCCTCGCTCCCACTGCAGCCGTAATGAGTCAGAACTTATGACCCGAGCGTTCACAAAACAGACGGATGGCACTTTCTTGAAATATTAGAAGACCCCATTGTGTGTGTGGAGATGGATGTGAAAACTCTGATAGGGTAAAATCAATGCTGATGAACTGATATGAACTGTAGAGCAGATTGAGGGGTCAATCAGTGCATCCAGTCTGCAGTAATGAAGAGGAAGGCTGTGATAGGGAAGATGAGTGGTGGTCGTGGCAGCATGGGCATGGGTGAGTGCTTGCCCTCTGTCCCTGTCTTTTATCACATGCTCTGCCGTGCCCACACCCTGCCCCTCCTTCATCTGGCCTCCGACGCCGAGCGCTCTAATTAATATACGAGTGTAAGATGTTGAAACGTGCGGCCATGCCAGCGGTTGGAACAAAGGGCCACTTGGCTGGAGCGTGTTATCGCTGTTAAGTGTAACGCTAGAAGGTAAAACCTGGGCTGACTCATTTCTGCGCTGCAACGCTAAGTGCATTCTTGGCTCGGGGCGAGGTGGAGTTGCGTCGGACACTCGAGCCAAAGTGGCAGGGCCATTTGCGGTGGCAAAATGTCAGCCCTTCCCAAGTTTCCATGCCCCCCGCTCGTGGCAGTGCCTCTACGAATTAGCCAGCTCGCTCTCTTTCTATCCCCCACCCCCGTCCTCCATCTCTGGCTTATTTAAGGTGCTAGATTAATATCCCCTGTGTTATGACAGGGAGATGGATGGGTAATTGAGAAGTACGCCACGAGTGAACATTCGCACAAGCTCCTGAATAATGCCGGCTGGCGTGCTCAGCACGAGTGGCCACTCCTCTTGTGTCTCTCTGTTTGCACTGCGAGTGGGGATGGCCATCGCCTCGCCACTCCATCACCAGCCCCAAACAGGCCACAAACAGCCTCTTTCCTGCCCACAAAATGCTTTAGAAGCTTGTGACAACGTGGGGGGAAGCTGCCAGTATAATGAATGGGCGCGGTAGCTCATGCATGTTGATGTTATGTTGTAAGCAGTTTTGTTGACAAGTGCTAATACTTCTTTCATACTATCATCAAAAGAGACTAATACAACAGCCATTACTCCGGGCTTCACCAAGCAAGACATGATGGATGGTGACCTTAAGACGGGTTAGCCCAGTTTTGAAAGTGAAACAACTCACCATAAATCATGGAATTATTACAATACACTTTAATTGGTTAAGGACTGTTTATTTCCTTAAAGAGTCTGGAGGGGGAAAAAAAAACATTTAGGGGGCTGCAACACTTTCAATTTGTAAAGTGCATTTTCATTACGAATGGCAGTTTAATATTGCCCTCCTTTGTCATGCAAAATATGCAACACCCTGGCAATCTATTAATTGGAATTAGAAAAAAAAAAAAGTGCCCGGCAAGCGTAAATCCTGTTGTGGTACCGTGCTGAGAGGCTGGCTGATGGCTGCTGCAGCTTCAGAGGGACCCACTTCACGCTCCGCTCCCACTGTCCCGGCGAGAGCCACGGCCACCTCTCCCCTCCCCTCCCCTCCCCTCCCCTCCGCTCTGGAAGCTAATTAGAACACTGTAAACATGAAGGGCGTGTTTGGTAATTGTGCGCACACAGAGAATGTACCTTTTGAAGTCCTCCAAAACCAACCCAAAGGCATTAGCCTGAGTGGAAAAGCACAGCGCCATGTGATCATAAATCAGAACAGCTGGGGCGATCTGGCCGCCGTGTGTGTGTGAGGGAGTTTTCTTTATGATCCAGAGGCACTTCATTTCTCTCTCCCGGTGCAAAAGAGAATTTAACTGGCTACAACTTTTGCGGTTGTGTTTCTTGGCTGCTCTCGCATTCTCATCACAGACATAATTCAATTTGTAACAGAAGTAGTTGCTTGGGTTTGTTAAGCAGATGACACCAAAAGGAAACTGTGCCATAGGGTTACACTCTGTCTTCATTTTTGTCTCTAGTTTTGCCCCTGGCTCATGGTTCAGGTTTGATTCTTCTTCTCTTTTGTAATGAGCACAAGCACAAGCCAAACAGGGTGTCTGGACCATGGGTCTTCCCTCCCTCTCTCCCTCCTGCCCTTATTGCCCTTGTTTCGTCTGTTTGAGACTTAGATCAACTGTGAAAGGGCCTCATATAATATCCCCCATAACCCACCAGACACACACACACACACACACACACACACACACACACACACACACACACACACACACAGACACTCGTCAGATGCACTTCCCCATTCCTCATCTTTGGCCCAGCTGTCAATCACCCCTGGCCCTGCAGAGGCACGGTAGGCCAGTCAGCTGGCCTCTCTGGGGACTCTTTGTCAGGCCTGTAAAGATGCATGACAAAGTGCCGCTTGATTTCCCAGTGGCCAGGAGGCACCGTCGACTCGTCTGTATGCTCTCATCACACATGCATGTATACAGTACATGTACACACACACATATACAATACATGTACACACACACACACATACACCCCCTCCACATACACACACACACACACACACACACACACATACACACAACCTCTTCTCCCCAACACCCATGCCACACTCTATCCTGAAAAAACGAAAACCACACATGATCATACAGTGTTTGGCATGTGGTCTGGGCTTATAGCAGATGTTCAGGAAGGGGAGGATTCCTGGTTCAAATCTGAAAAACTCTTAGCTGTGTCAAAATAAGACCTTGTGACCCAAATATATGGGAGAAATAAATCACCATGCATTGCAGAATCAATCACATTTCTTGCTGTATCATAAAATGTAAAGTATTGCAATAATACTGTGTGGCGGCTCAAGTATCGTATCATATTGTTGCCTCTGTGGCAATTCCCACCTGTAACAAGCTTTGAGTACTCTGAGTAAGAAAGCACTACATAAGTGTTATCTCCAAAATGAAACCTCTTAAATTTGAATCTCAACTCTGTGGTGCTAAATGTTTGAAAAGTGACTTGACTTTTAAGTGAACGTCATAATGGTTATGACTGATGCAGGGTTCTTCTATGAACCTCAATCTTTTAACTCGAGCTTCCTAAACACCTGAAATCACTTAGGCACCTAAGTGGATCACGCTTTTCAAGAACGTCTTCAACAAATGACACACGGCTCAGAGTGAAAGCTAGAAAGCCAGCCAAAAATACCTCACAGCTTTCCACCCTCTCACAGTCAGAACTCATTCTTTCAGTGGCAGGTTGGTTTAAATAGGCAACACTGATAGCAGTTTGCCATGCGTATGTGTGTGTGTGTGTGTGTGTGTGTGTGTGGGGAGTTGGGGTCTTTGAAGCTAATGCTAACACATTGCGCTGAAGCGCTCTTGAATAGGTGAAAAGAAGGTGCTGCTCTGAAGGTTGGTGCAAACAAGGTTGCACATAATCTCCATTAACCAGTTAGATAAAGCACAAATCACTGTTGAGGGGGAAAGATGTATATACCCCTGAGGCTTAGTACTAACAATGTATGGTAGTGTTTATTGGGGACAAGGAGTCTGGTCCCACACACCTAAACAGGTACCTATCAGTCACAACGTGGAGCGCTAAGCTCTCTGGCAGCATCCAGCCAATGTGTGCTTTATAATGGCAGATTAGCTCCGAAGACCTAAAGAATGCATAATTGTTTTTTTTGTTGTTGTTGCTTGCCTTCCTTTTTTACCCTGCCTCAGGTCTCTGTTTATCCTCCCCACCACAAAAAAAGTAAGAGCTTAGGCAGATAGTAAATTAATTTAGCGTGTGTGTAGCGCACTGACATGTGTTTTGTGTGATGGAGTAATCCCTGTAATAAGAAATGAAGTTGATGGATTAGGACCAGTCTGCTCTCCACGTGTGACACCCCTTGTGTAAGCAGTCTAGGGCTCGGGCTTTTGTGCCTCCGTCAGGTGAACTGCTGCGGGTGGAGGGAGAGAGAGAAGTTTTACTGTGCTGTGCGTTTGGGTTTCGAGTGCGTGGTTTGGAATGTAAAAATTAACTTTTAAATGACAATACGTTTTTTTGTTGTTGTTGTTTTTCTGTGAGGGTGGGGTCTGTTTGCACACCTTCAAAAAAATCAGGCTTGAATCAGACATTTTCTGCTGCTGACAGGTGAATTTTCTTGACGGTGAGCTGACATACACAAAGCAAAAGTGATACTTGTGTCATTCAGCTAGAGAAGAATGCATGTGTGTATTGTGTTGTATGAACATACAAATACTTGTTCAGTTATAGTATTTATACTACCTTATGGTTTTGCTTCTTTTTGTTAGAGTAGATAGAGTGGTCAAACAAACATTACCTTTGTTTGCTGCAGTACAGTATGTAAGTTCTGGAAATATGTGTGTCTGAGTTTTGGCCTTATATTGCCATGGTCTACCTCCAAGGCAGCTATTTTATACTATCTACTATTACATAAATTAGCATCCTGATCATCCAAACATCTTGATGCTTTGGATAGATCCTCAGCCAGTTACTAGACTATCTTTGTGTGGTTATGGTAACCGAAGCTTGACTTTCTCAAATTGAAACAGTCCTTCACGCAAGAACACGTTTTGGTGCCTGTGTGTGCCTGTGTGTGTGTTTACACATCCATGTTTACACCCTGGTTTCATCATTCTTTCCAGGATTTATAGCTCCTAATAGATGTTCTTAAAAGTTGTTGGGATGATGTGTGGGTGAGGTGAGGAGATTGATGGTCTGCAGACTTTTATGTCCTGTATGGGCTTTGTAATTAGGTTAAAAAGATGGGATTGGCCAGGCCTGCTAAATGCACCATCCTTCACCAGGCTGGATTTATGGTTATTGCAGCTCTTCCCAAGGCCCCTATGTTTAATTCCCCTATTAGCATGGTGTGGCACAGGGATTTGGCCTGGTTGTGGGCGCTGCCATGGCACAGTGCGCTGGAACAGGATGGCATCAGGTCAGCCCAGACTGTATTGGCATGGAGTAAGAGGAGGTGTACTCTCGCCCAGGTTCATTGTGAACGGTAAACGTTTATTTATTCAACACTTTATAACGAGAGATGTATTTCCGTAAAAAACAAAAGTGTGAGTGCCCTGTCGTAGGTTGTTACCGGCTAAGTTAGTCGATGTTAGCTATTGGCTGAGACTGCTTAGGCCTACTAGCTATGCTCGCTAGTTAACTAGTGGTTTGTTATTGTAGACATTTATATCGATGGAATATAAGGTGGAAATAATCTAAATTTATTTTAAAAATGCAGCAGATAAGTATCCATGAAGTCGGTTCAAATGTAAAGTGCAATCAAAGCTATTAACGTTAGCGGCCCATGTTGCCAGTGGCTAAGTTAAGTTGCCCCTTAAGCTGTCACAAGGTCACATAGTCCCATTGATTTTTTTATTGTTGAGTTGAAGGCTTGTCTCATCCCAGCCAATTGGCTGGGGCCCATATATTACTGACGTTACCAGTCCAGGTCCTGTGTCTATGGTGTGGACGGCTTTGTTTCCTGCTCGCCCCAGGACATAAACAGTCTGTCTAATTAGTATGTCACATACCAGATCACCTCTGATTAGCAGCAAGATACATAAACGTAACGGAGTGGTTACAAATGAAAGACTATAGAGCATAAAAGGTCAAAATAGTGGAGCGAATCTTGCTAGCTTTCATCGGACGAACACCCGAACACAGGCAATCTCCACCATTCATTTTCAGGGGAATAAAGAGGGATGAAAAATGGCAATAACAAAACAAGGACAGGGGCCATGGCGACCATTTTTACAGCAGCTCTACATGGGATCGGGATGGACGTGTCAGAATTAGTGCGGTGCTGATATCTCAAACGTGCTAGCAGCAGAGGCAAAACCAAAAAAACAGGTGGAATAAGAATACAAAGATAAACCTTAAATAGAGCAATAGTGTGATTGATTACGCAGTGTGAGTGAGCAATCACACTTATGATATCACTTACTTAAAGTGCGCTTTTCATGAGGCAATCATAAATGATAAAGGATCATTGACATTCAGTTACCTATCTCATTTGAAATGTTCACTAAATGTTTTCATCAACGGGGAACAGGAGTATTGTATAGTAGACTAGACTACACATGTGATGCATCATAAATACTCCATGGAAGTAAGGTAAAGAGTTGCTTTCATCCACATACCATTACGACAGAATATCATTTAATAGAACTTCATACTTAATGAGTTTTGCATCTCCCCCTTCTCTCTCTCCCTCTCTCTCTCTCTCTCTCTCTCTCTCTCTCTCTCTCTCTCTCTCTCTCTAACTGTGCCTGTTTCTGTCAATGTCCTGCTATTTGGAACAGAAACAGCTGCCATCTTTACTAGTCTACTCTCTCTTTGTGTGTTAAGCAACACCTCGTGGCTGATGCTGGGGAGATGACAGTAATAAGTGTAGAAATTACAGCACTGCTGGCAAACTGACAACCCTGCGTGAGAAGGTGCCACACAGAAAATGGGTTATTTCAACAGATCCTCTTCTCTGTCCATCACTACCTTGTGAGAAAAGAAAACACACACACTCTCACACACACACACACACACACACACACACACACCGACACACACACACACACACACACCGACACACACACACTCACACACACTCAAACACACACAAACTCTTAAATTGTTCACCTGAATCACCATCCAACCTTTTCAAGGACTTAACTGAAGGTTTCTGATGAGCTGCAAGCACTTCATTTATTTTCCATCTATCCTTTCAAACATGTCATTATGACAACCAAGGCCTTGCTCTTGGGTGAAAGATCATAAAGGAAAAGAAGAGATATGACACACTTCTGATACACTCACCGTACACACGGTCCTCAATTTGTTTATCTGTTTATGTGTATATATGTATTATGTACATGTGTACTTGCCCTTGGCTGTGGGCTTACATTACCTCTAGTGATGCTCTAGCTTTGAGGATCGGGACATACGAGAAGTGTGTCTCTCTTTTTTACAGCCCTCTCCATGAAGAGGGTGAGGTTACAAGGTGCTGTAGACATGATGGGGGGTGGGGGTGCAGTGGCGTGCCCGTTTGGGCGGTACCTTATTGGGCATTGATGGCCTGTGTCAAATCATGAGGGAGTGCAGGGGCGTGTGGTAGCCGAGCGGAGCGTGGAGCCCGAGGGGGGATTAGGGGAGGGAGGGCGGGAGGGGGGCACGGCGGGCAGAAACCCTTCACACCTCATTTAGCCCAAACAGAGCCAGCTGGGTGAGAGAGAGAGAGCGCCACCATGCCCATCAGATTGGCCCATCAGCTGGCACCACTGCCCTCTCTTCATCATCCGGCGGGGCCGATAAAACACAAGGCAGACCTGGCTGTGGCAGACCTGGCTGTGGCAGACCTGCGGTATCGAGTCGCAAGGAAGAACTATCGAAGTGTGCGTGCTAAAAGTTAATTATGGCTGATTGGATACAGTAGTGCTTTTGTGTGTTATCACATTGGAAATATTGAGTTGGAAATGTAAGAGAGTGGGAGAGGGAGGGAAGTGAGGGGCTGGGAGACGCCTCATAGCCTTAGCAGCCTCTTAACGAGGCCGTAACAGAGGAAGGCTCAATGCCCTGATATGGTAGGGACAGCCCATTTGGGCGGAATCACACATCAGACAGGGAGTTGGTCAAAGAGGTCGAACATTGAATGGAACCTCTTAACAGTATATCGTTTAACACTTTGGGTAAATACTAGCAGTGACAGACAGAGAGGAGCACTGATTAGTGGATGCGTCTGTGTCTGTGTGTGTGTGTGTCTGTCTGTGTCTGTCTGTCTGTGTGTGTGTGTGTGTGTCTGTGTGTGTGTGTGTGTGTGTGTGTGTGTGTGTGTGTGTGTGTGTGTGTGTGTGTGTGTGTGTGTGTGTCTGTCTGTTTGTGTGTGTGTGTGTCTGCGTCTGTCTGACTAGGCTCGTGCCCCAAGGTGGCATTTCATCTCCAAATCAGACTACAGCAAATCAAATCAGAGCGTAAAGTGGCTGAAATCAAAGGTGTTGACATGAAATGGGGGCCGTTTGTGGAGCAGCCCCTCCTGGCGCTGTGCTGTGCTGCTCTGTACTGCGCTCCTGTGCACTCCAATGGGGGCAAGCAGAACTGTGTGATTAGCTTCGAGCGACCGTGCCCAGATTAGCGCTGTAATGGCACGCTCCGTAAATAACACCAGAATTGCCCTCTTTCTGTAGAACCAACCCAGAGCCAATGCAATGACAACAGGAAAGAGGTACATATGTTATCATAGGCGTGTAGAGTCCTGTACACACGTGTGCTCACAGGGACAGAGTCTGGTGCATGGCCACTATACTAGTTGTCTAGTTGTTGTATTTGACCTTAAGCTCTGGGGTTGGTCTCAGTCAGGGTAGAGTTTGATGCCTGACACATCTGAGCGAGCACAAGGACCCTTTAAATGTCTCTCTTCATAGGCCCTGCACACGGAAGCTTTGGAAGGGAGTGTCTGTGAAATGGCACAGTAAATCTTTCTCTTCCCAGGGACTAGGAGGGAGGGAACCTCTCTCTCTCTCTCTCTCTCTCTCTCTCTCTCTCTCTCTCTCTCTCTCTCTTTTTCTTTCATTGTATCTTCCTCATCTTCTCTGCTGCTCAGAATCCACCACCCTTTGTCAAAAAGTGGGGCTAGCAGATGTATAGTCTGTGTGTTCCCTCTCTCTCTCCGTGTGAGGCAGGCGTTCAGGTATGCCCAGGCCATCTGGTCCAGTCGCCACGCTTCTGTGATGGGGAGCCCAAACGCCACCATGGCCTCCCTTCCAAAGTATGCCCACGGCTCTGCACAGTGGATTCATGGGATTTCAGCCTGTAAGATGCCACTTCAGCAGATCACCCCACGCACAGTACAAGCAGAAAAAGTGTGTGGAGCATAGCCATAGTCTGATGGAGAGGTGCACTGTAGAAAAATGGTGGAAATGTGTTTAATTATCAAAAAACATAAAAGTACAACAGTTGCATTGAATTATATTGCATTATTAGGATGCAGTCATCCCAAGTACAATCCTCAGCCTGTACTGATGTATTTTAATATTCTTTCTGTCTAAAACAAAAAACTCACAGTCACTTGAAAATAAGTGCCTTTGTCTGACAGAGACCAGCTGCTGAGAGAAATTGGATCTGTCATTGGCATAACATTTTTGTCAGTGACAAGGCCAAATGAATCAGAGGTGTAACTGTGGAACCAGTCTTGCCTTTTTGTGTAGAAACTGCCACATTTAGTTTTGGTCAAATGTAATTCTCAACTGGACAGACAGACACTGTGTCAAGGACTATTTGTGGATTTTGATTTGGGTGAGTATAATAGTAGAAATAGGTTCTCACGGTCTACCAGAGGGATTGAAACTCTTCCGGATATCACTCGATAGGGCTCAGCTAAAACAGAGCCGGCGGATTATTGAATATGGGAATTAGCACCACCAGCGCTGCCACTTTCTGTCATGTCCTCGGTGGTCCAATTAAAGTCTATCAGGAACCTCTGCCTCCTTCGCAGTGACTCTTCCAGTAATTATGTAGATCCAGTTCTGAGCGGAAACTAGTAGTCCTGTCCAAGCGGCCCCCACATCTACTGAAGGAGCTCCCAGACTGCGGCGTGCTCCTTAATGGGGAACTCATTTAGCCAGAGTTATTCTCATCGCCAGCATGTCTAATGCTCCTGCTACTACCCAGAGTAGTTATTACAGTCTCTGTAACTGTCAGCATTGTCACTACTCTTACTGTCTGAATTTATGCTTTACCATTAAGACACTTCAATTGAAAAGATCCACAGTGCCATGCAGCTGCACTGTGGAATGGTATCAGTGTGAAATTAAACGATATTTTACACCAAGTGATGATGTTTTAAACTGCTACTAATTGTTAATGCATGGCCCTTGTCATATGACAATTGGATAAAGAAAAAAGCCTTGCCCTTAAGAATGATTGAAAGCAAGGGGGCTATTGTTCAGGCGCTGGGAGAGTCTTTAGAAAGATACGTGTGACTCTTTGAGTTATCGTGTTCTCCATTGGCGGTTCTTCTTTCATAGCAAACACAAAGGCTCTTTCCCCACCTAGGCAAATCCCCCTTGCTAGGTGAGGCGGCTAAATGAAATGTTTGTGCGCGCGGTCTCCTTATCTGTGTCGTGCTTCTGTCAGCTCCTGTAGAGCGGCAGCATTATCATTTCATTATAAGAACAGGACTACAAAAAATAATATAGAATGAAATTACTGTTCCCTGATAGCGATCAAGAGATTAGCATTGAGCACAACAGTAAATTATGCAAACAAAGTGTTTGAAAGCACATACAGGCAGGACAGTAATTAGGTGGCATTTAAAGATGAAGAACAGGGGGAGTTAGCCCTGTTTGTTGCTTTTGCACTCTTCCTCTCAAAAAGGGAGAGAAAGAGAGACGCAGAGAGAGAGAGAGAGAGAAGGGAGACAGATGCATTTGAATGGGTAAGCAACATGAATGTCATCAGATTTCTCTCTCTGCTTCACCTGTCCCCGTACTCTTCCCCTTCCAGCGGTCGGATTTCATGGTAGAGAGCAGATCAGGGATCAGTTAACCACGACACTGCCAGAGAAACTCCAAAGGCAACTACTGCAAGATACTGAACTCGTGTAGGTTGTGTGTACAGGTAATCTCATCATCTGTCCACGTGATGGATAAATACAGTGGGGGAATCCAAATTCAAAGATGGAGTCGTGCCTAACCATGGAGGCACAGTGTGTGTATGAACACGCCTTTTAAGTTTGAATCCAAATTGGCTGATTTCGATTTGTGCCCTTTCTTTCTCCGTCACGGCGGAGGTTTGTTCTTGTAAGGAAGAGGGAAAGAGCGATTCTTTTTTCAATCTTGCATCCCTGTATCAACATCTTTTGAATGTGAACAGGGGCGCTCAACAAGCACGGCTTTTCCCGTGAGTGTGTGTTTTAGCCCTGAAATATGCAGAACTGACAAAGAGAAGGCCATAAATAAATGATGCCCTCAGGTGTGTGTATGTGTGTGTGTGTGTGCAGGGTGGTGTCAACGTTGAGGTGAAACCGGAGGGGAAAACACCCTTTTAGTTTAGTTTTCTGCTGTCAAAAGAAGAGCAGGAAAGAAAGAGACATAGCGAGAGAGACGTAGAGGCAGAGAATGAGGGAGATACAGAGAGAAAGAGACGAAGTGAAAGAGAATGAGGGAGATACAGAGAGAAAGAGACGAAGTGAGAGAGAATGAGGGAAGTACAGAGAGAAAGAGACGTAGTGAGGAAGAATGAGAAAGATAGAGAGGAAGAGACGTAGTGGGAGAGAATGAGGAAGATACAGAGAGAAAGAGAAAGAGACGAAGTGAAAGAGAATGAGGGAGATACAGAGAGTAAGAGAAAGAGACGAAGTGAAAGAGAATGAGGAAGATACAGAGAGAAAGAGAAAGAGACGAAGTGAAAGAGAATGAGGGAGATACAGAGAGTAAGAGACGGAGTGAAAGAGAATGAGAGAGATAGAGAGAAAGACAGAGACAGAGCATGGGGGAAAAGGGCAGGCATCTTTTTAGTTTGTCTCATTCTACAATTATCACCATATAATTCTGAGACATGCAGTGGAGGAGGTGTGTGCGTGTGCATCTGCCTGTGCGTGTGTCTGAGTGTGTGTGTGTGTGTGTGTGTGTGTGTGTGTGTGTGTGTCTGAGTGTGTCAGAGTGTGTGTGTCTGAGTGTCTGAGAGAGCTGAGGAATCTGAGTTTGGGGCACTCTGGGCTGAGGTGCTGAGGTGCTCTGGGTGTTGAGGTGCCGGGGCCCCTGCGGTGGAATAGAAGCTGTCATGCTGCTCCACGCTGCTCCCTCGGCGGGCACAGACACACGGCCCTCGCCCTGTCAGCCGAGACAGATTGCCTGTGCTGCTCGCTGTTTGATCCCCAGGACCTGATGTCGCCGGGCTGGAACCCTTAGCAGGTTTCTGGCTCCTGCTCGTTACTGTGCAGTGTGCCTCAGCTGGAGGTGTGTGTGTGTGTGTGTGTGTGTGTGTGTGTGTGTGTCTGTTTGTGTGAGAGAGAGAGATAAATAAAGTGAGAGTGTGTTTCCCTGGTAGTGTGTGTGAGAATGTGAGAGTCTGTATCCATGATCCATGGTAGTGTGTGTGTGTGTGTTTCTCTCTCACTTTCTCTCTCACACTTGGTCTGAGGTGAGAGTGGAGCACATGTTCGGTCCAAACTCACTTTCTGCATAGCTGATCAAAAGGCCAGTGCTAAATAAGTCAAGGTGTTGTTTGTCTGTTAAGTGTGTTGAGTGTGGGGTCACTGATGGACAGAGTTCATAGGGGTTATCAAGGCTGATTGTCAGGTGACCCTGTCATATTCAACCCATTGTTCCTCCAGCACCCACTGTGTCTAGATGGGGAGCCACGAGTGCCACAGGTAGACAGCAGCAACCACAACCAATAAGGGGAAGGATGAGTTGGTGAGCAGCGCAGCTGACGGGGCTTCTGGGTGTAGAATCCCCCACTCCATTAGTCTGTTTCTGTGGCCTCTCTCTGCGTTTCTTCGCCGGGTTTCTTCGCCGGGTTTCTTCGCCGGGTGTGTAGAGCTGCCGCTGCTCTTCAGCTGGAGACATAATGGCTGAACACTGAGTGGGGGACCTTGAGGACACTTTCCTGTCAGCCTGTGATGTGTGTGTTGCCTTCTTCATCAGTGATACAAGTTTAAAGCCAGCCGTTTGGAGTGTGTGCGTGTGCGTGTGCGTGTGCGTGTGCGTGTGCGTGTGCGTGTGTGTGTGTGTGTGTGTGTGTGTGTGTGTGTGTGTGTGTGTGTGTGTGTGTGTGAGAGAGTGTGTGTGTGTGTGTGTGTGCGTGGGCGAGCGCGTGCAGGAGTGCATTTCAAATGAAATGGGGAGCCGTGTCTGTCAGCCCTTTGATCTGCCGCTCCACTGCCATGTGTTCTCTCCCTGGCGCTGCCCCTTGCGTGCTCCCTCCCGCGCCCTTTGATGGCTGATGGTGGAGGAGGTAACATCAGAGCCAGCCGTGCCACTCTTAATGCCCCACACAAAACGCTTCACACCGGGACACTGAGCCGCCCGGTCTGGAGAAACATGATGTCTGAAGGGTGCATGAAGTGCAGAAGATGCCTTTTTCTCCACGTAAAGATGGTGATTGGACGAGTACCCAGCGACCTTCTGACGGGTTCCTGGGTTTGAATAAGGCCCGTTACTGAAGCGGGATTGCTAATGTGAATTGAGATTGTTCTGTGCAAGTCCCTGCTGCTTTAAGATGATGAGCATGATGCCAAATCCTCTTGAGCGATATCAGTTCTAGATATCCAAACTACTGAGACACAATCACTTTATCAGACCATGCAGCATTGCTAATACGTAGCAGAATTATTGTGATAGGAGACTTATTATGGTCTGAAACTAATGTCTTTTTCAAATCAATTTCATAAGTATGAGATAACAGATACATGTCAGATAATAGCAGAACAGCCAACACTGGATATTACTGTTTAAATGGTACGCTCTCCCACCATCTACAAATCCAACAGCCTTTTAACAGCTGAATTGTAACACTACCCAAGTAGATGCCCATGGCCACTCCGGCTCTTGTTTCCCCACGTCAGTGCCAGTTTATCTTTCATCTGTCATCAAGGAGACGCACAGCTGTGGGGCTTAGTAATGGAAGCTCACTCCACATCTGGCCTCTGTGTGCCACTTGCCAGGGTGAGGCAGCCTAAACACCAGGAGCTTCCAGGCCTGAGAGCTCTCAGCGCTGGTCTTTCTCTGCTCCTCCGCTGCTCCCCTCTTCAGCCCTGTCAGCTGCCTCTGCCTCTGCCTCTGCCTCTGCCTCTGCCTCTGGCTGCCTGTCTCAGGAGTGCACTGCTGTGGTCCTCCACTCCAGGCTCAGCTGTCGGCTGTGGCGGTGGGCTGCGGGTGAAGGGCCCTCGTCGTGATGCTCATTTGCTGTCTCTCTCTTTCGTTTCCTCCATGCCTGGTGTCAGAGTCTGTCCACCCACGACCCCCAGATCACTGCTACTCTGGGCAAAGGTGCTCTGTGAGTGTGTGTGTGTGTGTGTGTGTGTGTGTGTGTGTGTGTGTGTGTGTGTGTGTGTGTGTGTGTGTGTGTGTGTGTGTGTGTGTGTGTGTGTGTGTGTGTGTGTGTGTGTGTGTGTGTGTGTGTGTGTGTGTGTGTGTGTGTGTGTGTGTGTGTGTGTGTGTTGGCCTGTCTGTGTGTGTGGAAAAGAGAGGAGAGAAGTGACAATTTGCTCAAATTCTAGTTCTACTGAAGAGTTGAAGTGAAGTTGAAGTTTAGTTGAAGTCTGTGGCATTGGCTATTGAATCACTCAACTAGATCCTCGGCTGCTTTAAGAAATACTTTTGGAACCTCACCAAAACCTGCTTGGTGATTATTTTCTTTACCGAAGACCTGAAAAAGTCATATTTATGATTTTTTCCCACTCTTGCAGCACCCACTTGACTGATATCATATTTCCTGTGCCACAGAGTTCCAAAGGGCAAGCTCATAAGCATGAAATGGAATCTCCATCAGTGTGGTGTGGCCACACGCCTCGCCCTCTCCGTGCCTCTGACACCTCTCCTCTCGGGCAGACGGGTGGAAAGCCCTGACCTTTCTCAAAGTTTACCACTTGGAATATTTAGCTTTAACTCGCGAGCCAACCCTGAGCTCTTAACGCCCGCTGACTGCTCGTCTGATGAGGCACTTTCCGCCACGCGCAAGCAGGTTCTCGCTCGGCCGCTGTGACGCTCTCTGTTTGACAGACTTGCACTTTTATAAAACAAACATGAGAAGGACACCGAAAGAAGGGAAGAAAGAGAGAGAGAGAGAGAGAGAGAGAGAAAGAGAGAGGGGTCTGCTTTGAGGTTTTGCTTGGGACCAGGTGCTGTGATAGGTTAGGAAGTGGAGGGGGGATTAAAGCCTTGGCCACCGTTGAGCTGGGGGAAAGCCACCCTGCTGTGTCTGCCAGCTTATCTAATGGGTCTGGTCGAGGAGCACATGCCTGTCTTCCCCTTTATACAGACCATCTAACCGCCACAGACAGACACTCTTGGGTTGTTCACTCTTTTATACAGACCATCTAACCGCCACAGACAGACACTCTTTGGTTGTTCACTCTTTTATACAGACCATCTAACCGCCAGAGACAGACACTCTTTGGTTGTTCACTCTTTTATACAGACCATCTAACCGCCAGAGACAGACACTCTTTGGTTGTTCACTCTTTTCCTTGACAACAGAGTGCGAGACAGACCTCTTTTACTATGCTGCATGACATGGCTCATGATGGACCAGACCTCTTTACTGTGCTGCATGACATGGCTCATGATGGACCAGACCTCTTTACTGTGCTGCATGACATGGCTCATGATGGACCAGACCTCTTTACTATGCTGCATGACATGGCTCATGATGGACCAGACCTCTTTACTGTGCTGCATGACATGGCTCATGATGGACCAGACCTCTTTACTGTGCTGCATGACATGGCTCATGATGGACCAGACCTCTTTACTGTGCTGCATGACATGGCTCATGATGGACCAGACCTCTTTACTGTGCTGCATGACATGGCTCATGATGGACCAGACCTCTTTACTGTGCTGTATGACATGGCTCATGGTGGAGGTGGACCAGACCTCTTTACTATGCTGCATGACATGGCTCATGATGGACCAGACCTCTTTACTGTGCTGCATGACATGGCTCATGATGGACCAGACCTCTTAACTGTGCTGCATGACATGGCTCATGATGGACCAGACCTCTTTACTATGCTGCATGACATGGCTCATGATGGACCAGACCTCTTAACTGTGCTGCATGACATGGCTCATGATGGACCAGACCTCTTTACTATGCTGCATGACATGGCTCATGATGGACCAGACCTCTTAACTGTGCTGCATGACATGGCTCATGATGGACCAGACCTCTTTTACTGTGCTGCATGACATGGCTCATGATGGACCAGACCTCTTTACTGTGCTGCATGACATGGCTCATGATGGAGGTGGAGGTGGACCAGACCTCTTTACTGTGCTGCATGACATGGCTCATGGTGGAGGTGGAGGTGGACCAGACCTCTTTTACTGTGCTGCATGACATGGCTCATGGTGGAGGTGGAGGTGGACTACAGGTTGGATAGGGAGGGTCAACCTCAATCACTCAAGAAGGGGGTGTTACTGGGGTTGGGCCACTGTTTGGCTCCTACAGTTGTTTAACTTTATAATCAGAATCAGAATCATGTTTATTGTACATTTTCATATACAAGGAATTTGTTCTGGGTTTAGTTACTCTCAATGTACTTAAACTGAAAATATACAGTATAACACAACAGTTTAGGATAAATTAAATAAATATAATATATAATATAATAATACAATAAAATAATTTGTCAACTGTTCATTAGAGTGACGGAAAGGGGGAAAAAATTTTTCTGTGTCTGGTGGTTTTGGTGTGCAGAGATCTGAAGCGCCTGCCAGAGGGGAGGAGCTGGAACAGATTATGTCCAGGGTGTGATGGGTCTGCAGTGATTTTCCCTGCCCGTTTTCTGTCTCTGGAGGTGTACAGGTCCTGGATGGTGTGCAGGTCGGCACCAATGATCATTTCTGCTGACCTGACTGTCTGTTGTAGTCTGTTCCTGTCCAGTTTAGTGGCCGATCCAAACTAGACAGTGATGGATGAGCAGAGAACAGACTCAATGACTGCAGTGTAAAACTGGATCAGCAGCTCCTGAGGCAGGTTGTACTTCCTGAGCTGGCCCAGGAACTTCATCCTCTGCTGGGCCTTTTTGATGACTGATTTTATGTTAGGCTCCCACTTCAGGTTCTGGGAGATTGTGGAACCCAGAAACCTGAAGGATTCCACATAAGACACAGTGCTGTTCAGTATGGTGAGGGGGGGCAGTGATGGGGGGCTCCTCCTGAAGTCCACTATCATCTCCACAGTTTTGAGCGAGTTCAACTCCAGGTTGTAGCGACTGCACCACAGGGCAAGCTGCTCAACTTCCCTCCTGTATGCAGACTCATCTCCATCTCGAATGAGGCCGATGATTGTTGTATCGTCTGCATATTTCAGGAGCTGAACAGACGGGTCTCCTGAGGGGCAGTCATTTGTGTACAGAGAAAAGAGCAGTGGGGAGAGCACACATCCCTGGGGGGCACCAGTGCTGACTGTCAGGGTGCTGGATGTAATTTATCCCAGCCTCACCTGCTACTTCCTGTCTGTTAGGAAGTTTGTAATCCACTGACAGGTGGAAGCGGGCACAGTGAGCTGGGTGAGTTTGGTGAGGAGGGCTTCTGGCATGATGGTGTTAAACGCCGAGCTGAAGTCCACAAACAGCATCCTTGCATACATCCCTGGGGAGTCGAGATGTTGCAGGATGTAGTGCAGTCCCATGTTTACTGCGTCTTCCACTGACTTATTAGCCCGGGAGGCAAACTGCAGAGGGTCCAGGAGGGGGCCTGTGATGACCTTTAGGTGGGACAACACCAGTATCTCGAAGGACTTCATGACCACAGACGTCAGGGCGACCGGCCTGTAGTCATTCAGACCAGTGATGGAGGGTTTCTTGGGAACCGGGATGATGGTGGAGCGTTTGAAACAGGAGGGGGACTTCACACAGCTCCAGAGATCTGTTGAAGATCCGTGTGAAGATGGGGGCCAGCTGATCAGCGCAGGCTTTCAGACAGGAGGGTGACACACCGTCTGGGCCTGGAGCCTTTGTGATCTTCTGTTTCTGAAAGAGCAAGTTTCTATAAATAACTCTTAATAATTCTTCACATATAACATGATTGTGATTGTGTGTCACATCCTGGATCTTTCCTCACACTACATATGGGGTGAGAGGTCTGCGCTCCGCATGGGGGGGGGAATCATGTATGTTTCATTTTCTGTCCTATTATCTCAGCACTGGCAGACATTCATCCAGTCTCTGCCTCCCAGCGCCTGGGCCCTGTTGTGCTTTTGGAGGAATGGCGTAGTCAGCAGGAAGCGTATTAATGCATGAAAAATGAGGCGTGCTGAAAGTCTGAAAGGCCACATCAGATTGGGCTTATTAAGAAACAGAGTGCGGGAACAGCCCAGACTGACTGCCCTGCCCGTCTGCCGGAGAACCAAGCCGTGAAAAGAGGCCAGGTTTAGTGTGGCACTGCCCACAGTAGGAACACCTGAGGCATGGTGAATGGGTGGTCCTCCCATTCATTCCTATTAGTGTTTCTTTTCTTTAGGAGGCTCATTTCTTTTCAGAATGTATTCCCAAATATAGCAAAAAGAGGCCTTATTGAGTGCTATAAGGTTATAGAAATACTAGCCTAATTACTGGTCATTATTAGGCTTTGAAGTGACTGTATGCGTCTGACGATATTGATTGTAGCTGGTCTGTGCATGTCCACTTAGCATCACAATCTAATTTCTCTTACTTGCTTGAGACTTGGTCAGAGTGCTAAGAACAAGTCTGCTTTGCTGCAAGTCGCTGGTACTTGTTAATGTTGGCTGTCCTAGTATTTGGTTGACCTGGAGAGTTTAATACACTCTAGTGCACTCCAGGTCTCC
>NC_137924.1:34885925-34890925 GCF_963457725.1 Sprattus sprattus
CCCAGCCAGTAACCTTCAGCTAAATGTCACTCTGCTTAATCCTATTTGAAAATTAAACATCGGAAAACCTTTAGCATTCTCTTCCTTCCTTCTCTGCCACCCCCCCCCTCCTCCTCCTCCTCCTCCTCCATCTCTCACTGTCCTTCCTCCCGCTCGCTTTTTCTATCCATTCTGAACACCTGTGACATTTGTAAATATTATGTTTCTCTTGCTCCTAATATTTGTTTGTTGGTTCTTAAATAATACCAGTGGCCAAGGATGATAAAGTGAGACGATTGGATTTGTATTCCTATTTGTGTGTGTAGAGAGAGGGAGAGGGAGCGAGCGAGAGAGAGAGAGAGAGAGAGAGAGAGAGAGAGAGAGAGAGAGAGAGAGAGAGATGTCAGGTGCCGGCCCACTGGCTCAGTAAAAAAAGGAGAGGGTGACAGAGAGAAAGAGAGACAGAGGAGAGAGGAGACACGTGAGGAGGTCCCCCCATGCATCAAACGTGCATATTTACATAAACAGATCCAGCCCGTATAGGCAGTAATTACTGTGGAGGCAGAGCAGGCTGGGAAGAGAAAGAGGGTGTCTGATGCGGACAGATAGGCACAGTGACTGAGGCAGAAACTCCATCACAGTGCCATGGTGCAAGTACACTCACACTGACATGTTTCCTCTCTTTCTCTCTGTGTTTGTTTCTCTTTTACACACACACACACACACACACACACACACACACACACACACACACACACACACACACCATGGCTTCTTTGTATGCATGAGGTGTATGGCACGAGAAGCAAGCTCTCTTCATGGAGTATATGGAGCCCATATTTCCACATTTAAAGATTATACCATAGGAGGAAAGGAATAATACATAGTGTAGGCACAGCGAAATACAGCGAAGCACAATTACTCTACCCTTAAACGGAGCTCTTTAGAGATGTTAAGACATGACAGCTCCACCGATAAAGAATACAATGCGTCTCCATGTGGCTAAGACATGCTATGCAATGAAGGCAATTATGCTTTAGATCAAAAGTTGTGTTTGCCACTCAGCCGCTGTTACCGTCATCCACTTCTATTGTATTACTGCAGGTGGAGTTAAAGTTCATGGCTGCAGTCAGAGCAGTAGTCAGTGCCTCAAAATGCAACGAGGCGCATTCGTGTTAAAGAAAAACAGATGTCTGCCTTATGATAACAAGGGAATGGCTGCTGTAGGTTTTGCCTTGTCAACATGTCACAATCACCAATAGTATAAGTCATAATGTCCAAACTGATCAAAGTTTCTGAAATGAATTAGTTATGAGCATCTCTTTCCTTCATTCTCTCTCTCTCACTCCCCCCCCCCCCCTCTCTCTTTGTGTATGTGGGGAGAGGGGAGAGAGAGAATGAACCTGATGATAATGAGATGATGACGTGAGTGAACAGAGCTCTGACCCGTGTGTGTGTGTGTGTGTGTGTGTGTGTTTGTGTGTGTGTGTGTGTGTGTGTGTGTGTGTGTGTGTGTGTGTGTGTGTGTTTGTGTGTTTCAGGTGGGAGATGCAGGATGGTGCAGAACTGGAGGATGAAGAGAAAGTTCTGGTGGATCACTTGCAGGAAATCTGGTTCCCCCCCCAGCCCTGGTCCCTCCTCATAGCGGCTCTGCCAACAGCAAAGAACATTCGTCCAAACCCCTACCCATCACCAGCACGTTTGACGGAAACATTCAGCTGATTTCATACGCATACATGTGTCTTTATGTATGCGTCTGTGTGCTGTGCGCATTCTGGACAATAACACCAAAGTGATCAACTGATATTTATTTAGATTCTTCAAATGGAAGCACACAAATGTCTCACTGAACATTTTTTTGTTGTTGCAATTTTGCTGTCCAATATCCCGATTCTTCATACGTGGTTTTGTGAAGGGGCTGTTCCATAAGTATGTTGGTGCTATATGGCTCTTCATGCAACACTGCTCCCACGGGTACAGCTGACTGTACGGGTTAGGTTGGATGGATGCCATGACAACATGTGTAGCGCTGTATATAGTTTACATTAAGTTGTGTTTGCCTCGCTGTGTTTTGTAATATGGAGTAGTCACTCAATGTTTCAATAAAATAGAGCACATATTTTATACTGTGGCATTGCATGTTGAAATGACATCTGAAATCTGGCAATTATCATACCTTTTGTATGGCTGAAAATGTTTTCTGTGTCTTTCTTAATACTTAAGTCTTTCACTGTACACAAGAGAGAGGACATTTGTGTATATAACGTGATTCAGACCAAGCTGAATGTAGCCTTTATAGAAACTGTTATTATAATGTAAACAAATAAATGAATGGAAGCACGTATACCAATTTCTGTTTTGTTTTGAAATGAATAGCATAAATAAGTAGAAGCTATCTTCTGACAATTGTTCGGCAGTTCATGATGACACCCCTGAAATGGTGTTTTGTGATTAAATACGTAATGCTGCATCGGTTTGATGTAGCGTGGTTAGCTTTAGTTGTCAAAGGGTGTATTGTGTATTTGAAAAGCCTCTGAATAGAACATGTTTACTCACATCACACTTTTAACAATGGAAATTACTTTTGAAAGACATCTATCAAATGGAAATTGTTTGATGTTATTATCCTACACAGAAGAATAAGCATGGTAACGTAAGCAGGCTATTAAAGCAAAACAAGCTAAAGGGTTATTGTGTGTTAAGCTCCACGAAGGCCGACGGTCTCAGAAGAAACATAGCCTGTCAAAGCACACAAAGCATCGCTTTTTATCCGCGCATCCCAAGAATGTGACACATATGGTTACTGCGTCTTTAAGAATAGTAGCACTCTCTGAAACGTCACACTTCCGTTTCCTGCATTTTCTTCCTGTTTTCTGCAACAAGGAAGCAGAAGATGCATGATGATTGAGATTTACAAATTTGCTTGTTGTGATGGTATGTGAGTGAAACGAAAATGCATGTTTCTCACCTTATGTCTGTCCCCTTGACTGATGTTCATTACCGCGGATGGACAAGGGTACTAAGTCCAACGCGGCGCTGAAATTAAGAGTTACAAATCCACAAATAGGATTTTTCTATAATGTAAAGGAAGACATGGGTTGTGATTGTTTATTTTGAAAATGTATACGGCCCTGAATCATTTGTGTGGAAAACTTGCACTGTCAGAAGTATCTGATATTGTTCGGTTAGTATGATGCCAACTGCAAACATGACAGTTGACAGAAAGTAAGCAGCAGTGTAAATCACAGTACTCTCTTGCATTATCTGAACAGGTTTATTGACATTTAAGGTACGACCAAACATTCATTTTAGTAAGGTGCCGTATTCAATTTACTTATTTTCAGCAACTCAGGTTTTACGATGGTTCCAATTATTCATCGAGAAGTTGATAAGATCACCCTTGTTTACGTTAAAGCACCTGCTTTTTCTGTTTTGCAAGAATACATAGCAGGTGACTGTGTTGGTAACTAGGTTATTAGCGGATAAATAGTTAAATCTTTCTCTACACTTTAAAGAGTATTTTGCCTCACCATGTGATTTAAAATGTGCCCACCTTGCAGGCTGATTGTCTGACACACTGAAGTCGTCCATGCTGGTCAGAGCAGAGTGGTGCATATTCTTCTTTTTCTTTCTAAACATGGCCCAGATGGCTCAAGAGGATAAAGAGAAGACAACCGCTCTGAAGGGTAAGAGAGACTGTGTTCATTTAGGGTGGAACTGTGTATGTGAAGTAATGAGTTTTGAACCTAGTCACTGATGTTTGCTGTGCTTGTTTTACAAAAGACTTTGGTACAGGTACAACTTATCTCGACTGTGATAAATGCTGTTCTGCACGCTATTATGTTTACATTTGGTTCCTTATGCGATGGCATTGAACAGATAAGAATGCAAAGTTTAGCTCATGTTTGGTGAAATAAAATCTGTATGTACTGTAAACATGAATCAATGTCAGGGTTTTAGGGTTGTATTTGCTGGACTCCATAGATAATGGCCATGCGTGGTGGGTTAATAGCTTCCGCTGTTTCAGTCACAGATTCAGCAACATGCCGATAACTCTTAATACATTCTAACTGAGCAATTTAATGACATTCTTTTTTTAGATTTACTGTCAAGGATAGATTTGGACGAGCTGATGAAGAAAGACGAGCCTCCCCTCACTTTCCCAAAAACACTGGAGGAGTTTGAGTATGCCTTTAATGAGCGTAAGTTTCTTCACGGTTTGACAATGTCTTCCATATACGTTTAGCTGATGTCACCATCTTGGTGATGGCTGTTACCAAATGACTAAGCTATGTAGAATGAGAAGTATGGAAAATCCATTTTATGGTTTACTGTTTTTGCTGAGGTCTCTCCTGTGATTTTAATGTTATTGCAGATGGATGGGGCTTCTCTGATATGGTTATGTTAATGTTAATATGTTTTGGTGTCTGAAAGTGTCACTCCTGTCACTGTACCATGATGATTATGAGCGATGGTATGTTGTAGTTTGTATCTGAGGTTTTTTAAAAAGACAAAGCAATCATTGGTAAATATCTATGAGCCCTGTTTTTCTTCTTCATAGTGTAACGATGTTGATGTTATCAGTGTCTATTTTAAAGCAGTCGTGTTATTGAATGCCCATAAGATATCCATGCTCACGTGGTTATTTGAATGTGTTTGTATGAAAAATGTGTGATGCCGTAGCCTAGATATCTAGGCAAGTGTCTTAATTTTGTTTTGATTTTATTTTAGAAGAGCATAAATGTTAAAATGTGTCGATAAGTATCTTTGATGAAACAGTAGCATATGCCAGGACTTTCTGTGATAAAGCAGTTATGTTAGCATAGCGATCATCTCTGTGGTTAGTGTGATAATGGTGTGTGTGTGTGTGTGTGTGTGTGTGTTTGTGACTGTGTGTGTGTGTGTGTGCGTGTGTGTGTGGGTGTGTGTGTGTGTGTGTTTGTGACTGTGTGTGTGTGTGTGTGTGTGTGTTTGTGACTGTGTGTGTGTGTGTGTGTGTGTGTGTGTGTGTGTGTGTGTGT
>NC_137924.1:34898425-34910925 GCF_963457725.1 Sprattus sprattus
GTGTGGACAGAGGTGATGGGAGAACTTGGCTAAGGGCCATTGGGTTCCATTGGCTAGGTGAACAGGCAGCTCCGCTTGTCTTGGGCATCTCAGGGAGAAAGGAAGCCCTTGTGTGTGTTTGTGTTGTGTGTGTGTGTGTGTGTGTGTGTGTGTGTGTGTGTGTGTGTGTGTGTGTGTGTGTGTGTGTGTGTGTGTGTGTGTGTGTGTGTGTGTGTGTCAGACGCAAGCGAGGCTGGTGGGAGAGGAGAGGAGAACAGAAGAGAAAGAGAGGAGAGGAGAGGAGAAGGGGAGTGGAAAAGAACGGAGAGAAGGAGAGAGGGAGGGGTGTGGTGTGGTGTGGTGGCTGTGTGCGGAGAGAGAGAGACAACAGTGTTATTGTGAGTGTGGCGGTGACACCAGATGTCCAATTTGCACTTCAGCCCCGTCTGAATGGAGGGCGAAGATGGCACAGAGACACGCTGCTGACAGCCCTCAGGAAGAAAAAGAGGAGGAGGAGGAGGAGGAGGGGGGGGGGAAGCCCAGCTAACAGCTGGGGTAAGCTGGCTAGCGGCAGGCTGAGGCCACAGCATCCTGTATCCCTCTCTGGGCTCCACTCTAGCTTTGATATCCTCCACCACCCCTCCCACGCTCCCCAGGCCTCCACGCTCCCCTCCTGACCAGACCCCTGGACCTGATGGCGCTGAATGAGATGTTAGAGGAGTTTGAGGACGCCCCTTTGAGGAGCCGTCTGCTTTCATTAGCTGATCAGAGGCTCAGATGCAGGGGATTCTGGGTAATGGTCTGTGGCTCTGTGAGTGGAGAGTGTGGGAAATGTTTTGGAGACGCAAGGACTGTACAGATGTTGAAGACAGATGAAAGAGTTTTAAAACCTGCTTTTCTCGTCAGGCAGCTAACGGTAGCAAACTCCTAGACTGCCAAAGCATAAGGAATGTCCCTTGCGGCTAAAAGAACAATGATTCAAATGATTCAGTTTATTGCTTTTAAGTGAGTTTTAAGCGGGTTTTAAGATATATTTGTGTTCCGCTGTTGCAGGTTTGACTCTGTGCCTACAGTTGGGCAGGTATGTGTGTAGTGGGTACATTATTAAGACCCCTGGATTTTGGCAGTTTTTTGGCATGTTGTCCTTTCATCCATTCAGCATCCTTATCTGATTCTTGAGTTCACCTGCATATCACGCTTCACATGCATACACATACACATACACACACACACACACACACACACACATACACGCATTGTACATGAGCCCATAGGCTTTTGGGTGAGATGTGTGTGTGTGTGTGTGTATGTGTCTGACTTGAGTCGAGAATGTGGGTGTGTGGGTGTGTGGGTGTGTGGGTGTGTGGTGTGTGTGTGTGTGTGTGTGTGTGTGTGTGTGTGTGTGTGTGTGTGTGTGTGTGTGTGTGTGTGTGTGTGTGTGTGTGTGTGTGTGTGTGTGTGTGTGTGTGTGTGCAGGTCAGGTCAGGCTGGGGTGTGCTGTTGTACATTGGCTGTAAGCATGGCAGTGATGTGATAGCTCTCCTCTGATAGGTGGAGAGCGTATGCGTCCCTCCAGATGGAGCTATATTAAGCCGTTAATAAACAGGGATTCTTCTCTTCTCCTCTCCTCAACCCCGCGTCTGTGCCATGACAGAGAGACGGAGTGATGAAGAGAGGGAGAGAGAGAACCAGAGACAGACAGCGAGAGAAAGAGGGAGAGAAAGAGAGAGAGAATATTCTAATGAAGCAGAGCGCTGGGTTTGGCCAGATGGCAACATTATTATGTATCTCTCTCTCTGTCTCTCTGTCTCTCTCTTTTCTCTCTCTCTTTCATATTACACAGTATTGTGCAATTTATCTGGAGCTCCTATCGCTTTGGGAGTGGTATAGCTGCCAGTGTATGTTTGACATTGCCCAGGCTACTGCGGCTGCTGCCATGCGTACAGTGGTGGGGTGGGGGTGGGGGGTGTGCACAGCAGCACCACTGGAGGACGTGGCACGGGATCTCAGGAAGAGACCCACGAGGTGTGCCAGCCTAGGTGGCAGCATGCCAGCATAAATGAGTTTATGTGGCCTTTACAGCATCATAACTTCAAGGGTCATTTGTGCCCTGTGTGTGTGTGTGTGTGTGTGTGTGTGTGTGTGTGTGTGTGTGTGTATACGTGTGAGTGTGTGTGCTAAACCATAAGAGCTCCTAACAGCCAGCTATCTGTCTGTTTCTCCCGCCTGGAGGCTGCCTGGCATGCACACAGCGGTGTCATTCACGGTGCTTTTGGCTGACTGTTAAGGAGGGATCACTCTTTAAAAGGGAACAAAATGGCAGCTGTCTTTTCTGATCCACCTCGTCTCATCTCTCCTCAAACCCCACAGGGAGTGTGCGAGAGACAGACAGATACAGGCAGACAAACAGACATACGCACAGGTAGACAGGGGTGTGCTTTACAAGAGACCCCTCCATTACCTTTCCAAGCAACACCTGAGGTGGTCATTAAACTCACTATTAGGAGATGCATGCAGAGCATATTACAAGGGAAACTGTGTGTGTGTGTGTGTGTGTGTGTGTGTGTGTGTGTGTGTGTGTGTGTGTGTGTGTGTGTGTGTGTGTGTGTGTGTGTGTGTGTGTGTGTGTGTGTGTGTGTGTGTGTGTGTGTGTGTGTGTGTGTGTGTGTGTGTGTGTGTGTGTGTGTGTGTGTGTGTGTGAGAGAGAGAGATTCTTGGCACATGAGAGTAAATGTCCCACAGACACATACAACAGAGAGAGAGTGTGTGTGTGAGAGGGAAAGAGAGAAAGACGACCTATAGGGAATTTCTCTTTAAGTGAACCTGCTTTGTTCCCTTCCGAGCAGCAGGCCTTTGATGAAAAAAAAAAAAGGGAAAAAAGAAATAAGAAGACGAATGGAAAGGAAGGGGTGGGGGGAGAGGACTTGAAATAATCCAACAATGAGCTCTATTTTAAATCTCTGCCTCCTTTTAAAATAAACACATTTTTTACACTCCTCTTTCCAGCTCTGTCAGTCTGTCATTCTGTCTGTCTTTCTGCCTGTCTGTCTTTCTGTCTGTCTGTTTGTCTGTCTGTCTGTCTGTCTGTCCCCCTTCTGCTTACCTTCCGCTTGTTTAGTTGGTTTTGAACATGCTTACTTCTGAGTGTGTTTGTTGGGATTTTCTCACTTTCTTTTTCTCTCTCTCTTTCTTTCCTCTTTTCTTTGAGTATCTTTCCCTGACTTGCTTTCTTTTGCTTTGTCATTATGTAAACACCTTTGATGTTATGGACATTCAGTACCCACTGGCTAAGTGGCTTTTAGTGATTGAGCTGACGTGTGTTGCTTTGTGTGAGTGTGAGTGTAAGTGTGTGTTTGTGTGTACATTTGTGTGTATGTTTAAGAAATTGCTAATATCATAATAAGACAAACATTTAAACATTGATTTAGTCATTTGTTTTGTCACCGTTAATGATAGTGGTTACCATAACACACTCACTCACTCACTCACACACAGCCACACACACACACACACAGGCACACTAAGATCTGTTGGCGTATACTCCACTCTTTTAAGGCGATCCAAGATGTCCGAACAGCACATTGGCACATTCAGCGGTTGAACCATCGCTGGTTTGAGGTAGTGACACGACCACTGTGAACTCCGTGCTGTGTGGCTCCTACCAGGGGGAGTCTCCTCTGTCATCTTCACTACACTGCTGTTGTAAGCAGTCCATCGAAGAATGCCTCTGTGTGCTGTAGCTTAGCGGGCCAGTTGTGTGGACTGAGAGAGAGAGGGAGAGAGAGAGAGAGAGAGAGAGAGAGGTAGAGAATGCTGCAGGTGTCTGGCCTCCTCAGCCTGGAGTCTGCTAGTCAGTCAGTGGGCCTCCATTCTTTAGCATGCTGGAGTTAGCTAGTCAGTCAGTGGGCCTCCATTCTTTAGCATGCTGGAGTTAGCTAGTCAGTCAGTGGGCCTCCATTCTTTAGCATGCTGGAGTTAGCTAGTCAGTCAGTGGGCCTCCATTCTTTAGCATGCTGGAGTTAGCTAGTCAGTCAGTGGGCCTCCATTCTTTAGCATGCTGGAGTTAGCTAGTCAGTCAGTGGGCCTCCATTCTTTAGCATGCTGGAGTTAGTTTGCTAGTCAGTCAGTGGGCCTCCATTCTTTAGCATGCTGGAGTTAGTTTGCTAGTCAGTCAGTGGACCTCCATTCTTTAGCATGCTGGAGTTAGCTAGTCAGTCAGTGGGCCTCCATTCTTTAGCATGCTGGAGTTAGCTAGTCAGTCAGTGGGCCTCCATTCTTTAGCATGCTGGAGTTAGCTAGTCAGTCAGTGGGCCTCCATTCTTTATCATGCTGGAGTTAGTTTGCTAGTCAGTCAGTGGGCCTCCATTCTTTAGCATGCTGGAGTTAGTTTGCTAGTCAGTCAGTGGGCCTCCATTCTTTAGCATGCTGGAGTTAGCTAGTCAGTCAGTGGGCCTCCATTCTTTAGCATGCTGGAGTTAGCTAGTCAGTCAGTGGGCCTCCATTCTTTAGCATGCTGGAGTTAGTTTGCTAGTCAGTCAGTGGGCCTCCATTCTTTAGCATGCTGGAGTTAGTTTGCTAGTCAGTCAGTGGGCCTCCATTCTTTAGCATGCTGGAGTTAGCTAGTCAGTCAGTGGGCCTCCATTCTTTAGCATGCTGGAGTTAGCTAGTCAGTCAGCGGGCTCCATTCTTTAGCATGCTGGTGCATGGCATTGTCATGCTAATGTGTGCCAGGGAGTTTAGCGTCACTTGGCATTCCTACCTGCGGGCTCTCTATTAAGAAACTAATAAGAGGGTGTTAATTACTAGACGGAGAGGCTTTGTAATTACGCAGATAGGACAGAGCAGATGAGGCTGCTCCCCACCGCTTCCTCCTCCTCCTCTTCTTCTTCTTCTCTTTCTAGCCTCCACTCTTCCTCCCCGTCAGCAAACGTCCTCAAGGAACAACCTTCAGAGGGAACAGGCGGCCACACTTCATTAGACCAAAAATGTGTGTTTTTAAACTTAGAAGATAATACTTGAATTGGCTTTGTTGGGAGAGGACATGCATGCTGTAGATTAAAGAGGTGCTTGGTAGAACATCCGTGTTTCACATTCAGACAGCCGTTCAGCACACTCTCCAACACTGGCTTTGCTTTCCAGGAGATTGGTCCACTTTCAACTGACACTGCATGATTGTGGTCGCACAGGGATTTTTCTTGTCTGATCTAAGTTAGATTGTCTGTGTTTCTCTCTTTTTGTGTGTCTGTGTGTGTGTGTGTGTGTGTGTGTGTGTGTGTGTGTGTGTGTGTGTGTGTGTGTGCGTGTGTATCTGTGTGTGTCTTTGCGTGTGTGTGTGTATGTGTGTGTGTGTGTGTGTGTGCGTGTTTGCTTTTGCGTACGTGTGTTCCTCTTTCTGCTGTAGTCCTCCGTATGCCTAGCTTAAGCTCGCTTCCAAACCAAAGTCCTGTCAGTCAAATCAAACAAAGGCATCTCAGTGCTGCACAGATGCACTCAACCCCCCCCCCCACCCCCCCCACCCCCCTCTTCCCGCTGCAAACACCCACCACATGCCAGAGCATACCCAGTCACAGAAACACACAAACTCAAGATGCATGCACAGATCAGCCCCCACCGGAAACACTCCCCCCTAACCCCCTTTTATCCCTCAGAGACCACCCCCACACGCACGCACGCACGCACGCACGCACGCATGCACACACGCCACACACACACACACACACACACACACACACACACACACACACACACACACACACACACACACAAACACCTCCATATAAGATGGCCCCGGAGCCACCTGAGGCACCAGGCAAAGCTAATGTAAGCGCAAATGAAATTTCTGCCGACGTATCGATGTCATTAAACAGAAAGCATATTGCGCCTCACAATCATTTGAGTCCTCATCAAGCCGAGTGACATTTGAGCCAATTAGGCAATGCCAGGCGGCCTGTACCGGTTGGCAGGGGAGCCCCCGTTCATTTCGACCGCTTGCCGCTCACCGGCAGAGGGGCGACACCCGTCATCTTATTTGCTCTTGTTTGGAGGCTGATCAGTTTTAATGTCTCATCGCATCATCCAATTTGGTCATAATGTGTGTGTATGTCTTTGTGTATGTGTGTGTGTTTGTGTATGTATGTGTGTGTGTGTGTATGTGTGTATGTCTTTGTGTATATGTGTGTGTGTGTTTTCCCCTGTGTTTTCCCCTGTTTTGCCGCTGGTGTGAAATCAGATCAGCACTCGGTAGTGTATTCTCATGGGCAGAACAAATGAGTGATTGTTATTATTACTGTTATTACCGAACCCTTATGCGCTTGGCAGAGACTTACACGATGTGACGTGCAACGGGAAGATATTTCTGGTTCAAAAAGCACAAGTGTCATCTCTCCTCGCGCGTTCCGCCGTGCCGTCTCAGAGGTCCTGTCACCGAAGCCTATTTTCAGCGTTCCACGACACCGGAACACACAGCTCTGCACGGCAAGGTAAACAGAGAGTCAGAAGCCAAGAGCTGAGCTCCGTCTGGCTCTGCCGTATCGGATTCTGGCGGTCCGTGACTGGAGGGAGCCTTCTCCAAAATGGCCGTGTCCTAAATATTTACCATGTCCAAAGGTCAAATGAACCACCTAGCCAACAGCGCTCTCTCGTTCCAAACAGCATGTGTGGCCAGTGTTTACTCCAGCGTTAGATAGAAACACTGTGGCCCTCAGTTAAGATAATTAATCTCGTTCAACCACACATTGTCCGCCGGCATAATGCTAATGGAATGGAAGTAAACAACAAGTGTCCTGTTTTAAATCCCTGCCGCAGCCGGAGAGTCTCGTATTTTTTTTTTTCCGGGTGGCAGTGGGTCACACTGACCAGTTCGGTGCCACTGGGCTTTGATTGCTTACATGTGTCCTCATCGGTGTGACTTTTGGTCGCCCCAGACCGGCGTCTTGGATCTCAGCCGTTCCGGATCCCGACCAAGAGCCTCGCCGCCCCCCCCCCTGCCTACCGCAAAGCCTCAGACGCCGAAGCCCTAGTAAAGACCGCTCACCGCTTGTCTCCTCACACACACACCACACACACACCACACGTACACGAATGCCGGCTCATGCACGCAGCTATCCGCCAAACTCGAGCCAAACCACGGCCTCCACACAGCCGTCCTCTTCGCCCACGTACACAAGCATGGCGCAGCGGAAGGCCCTGTGATTCCAGCTGCTGGGAGTCAGTGAGCGTGAGGGTGGGGGGGTCTGGGGTGGATAGTGGGGGGCTGGGATGGGAGTGGGGGGCTGGTGGAGGTCGGCAGGCAGGCAGGCGGCCGGGAGAGAAACAGAGAAAGTTGTTGATGTCATTGAGCCATGAAACTTTTGGCCCTGGGATGAAATTACACCCTATACATGTTTCTTAGCAATGTAGCTCGGGGGATAAACATACCTTACATCAACTCGTTCTCTTGTAGTTGAGATTTCTGCCTTTTGGCTGACATCTCCACCACACACACATACACACACACACACATACATACACACACACATACACACACACACACACACACACAAACACACACATACATACACACACACACACACACATACATACACACATACACACACACATACACACACACATACACACACACATACACACACTCTCACGCTGTTCTGCTCTGCTCTAGCCTGCTCCCTAGCTGCCCCACTTATCTCTCTCTCTCACTCTCTCTCTCTCTCTCTCTCTCTCTCTCTCACTCTCTCTCTCTATCTCTTTTCTCTCTAAATCTCTCTCACTCTCTCTGTCTCTCTCTATATCTATTTCTCTCTCCCTCTCTCTCTCTCTCTCTCTCTCTCTCTCTCTCTCTCTCTCTCTCTCTCTCTCTCTCTCACACTCTCGCTCTGAATCTCTCCCTCTCTCAATCTCTGAGTGTCTACAGGCTAAATGTATACTCCTACATTTCCCATATGTTCAAAGGCCTAGCCAGCATTTCTCACACTCATTTGAAATCTTGTTTTAGTCTTGGGGATGCAGCTCTCTATATTCTATGTGTGTGTGTGTGTTTGGTATTTGTTTGTGTGTGGGCCCACAGGGCTGATGGGAGATAGGTTTGCATCAGAATTGGTGTCAGTTAAAATGCCATAGCTGAAACTCATTGACTTCTTTCTTTTTTTCTCCCCTCTCTCTCTCTCCTTTTCCCTGTCAGATCATCACGCAATATGTTTACGAACGCTTGGAGGAAGAGTGCAACTTGACAAGAGAAATCCTGCCGGTAAGCGCTGCGGAGTAAAGAGGGAGAGGTTGTGGGCCGTTTGATTTATTCTCCCCAAGATTAAATGAGGGATTAATGAGGAGAAATGGATGTAAATAGGACGCCGTCTCTGTGCCCGATTATGATGGACGCTCTCCCGTGGAAGGAAGGATTCGGAATAAGCCTCCTAACTGCCTTGGTTTTGTTAGCGTGCGTGCGGCCCGCCGTGCAAATTAAATGTATTGTGACACGTCGTTTTCAAAAAGTGAGCGAAGCTGTTCTGTAATCTGTTTTGCTTCCAAATGAGCTCAGAGGTACTTTATTTGTCACCCGGACTTAGTCACAGTGGCTGCTCCTCTCCTTCCCACAAAGAATGTTTTTAGAAAAAAAAAACTCTGGCTTCCTGCTTGAAAAAAAAAAAAAATACCAAAAAACTTTCAAATTATTTTAGGTGAAGTGTTGATATTCATCATCCCCCAATATATAACCATCTAAATCTAAATCAGTCAGTATGAAGAGGCTTTATATAGGCTTATATACCCCACCTTCGGCTGTTTACTTAGTGGTTGGAAGATCAGGTACGTGTATTTGCCTGGGACAAGCTGAAAGCTGGTTATAACAAGATGACCTCGGCTACAAGGTTATAGTGTGTGAGGAAACATGGAAAAAGTGATGGTCCATTTTTGTGGACAGGAATTGTTTTCCGTCCATGCAATTTTACATGGCTAAATGTGGTCCCAGACCTCACACAGATAGGAGGTGACTACTTTGAACTGCTCCGCTGTTAATCTCGGAGTGGCGGAGTTCGTTCCGAATGATTCCTGGCTCTGAGTCATCCCAGTGTTTGTTTTCCCGTGCTGCTCTACTTTATTGAAATAAAAGGCAAATATAGTTTTTGGCACACGGCGTGGGGATCTAGAGTTCCCAGAATGCCAGAGGATGCCTCCTAATCTACGGCAGTGGACATGCTCTCATGTCTGTGAAACGGACAAACAGATAACGAACGCAAACACGCTCGCTATCCTCCAGTACACACTCATGTTGTTTAACTGCATCCTCAGCAAGTTTGTTTTCACCCTTTGGTCCTCATGCTGGCTTTGAAAAGTGATGGAAATCTGATATAGTCAAAGTAGATTAAAATGTATATGAAATATTAGCATAGTATCTTTGCAAGATTTCTAACTAATGTAGAGAGTGTAGAGTTAACACATTTGTTCCCTTCTGAAGAGCCTCAATGAAAGCCTTAAACAGTAAAGACTATGAGTGCTAGAGATGACAAAGAAAGGAATGGATCCTAATCAGCCCAGTGAAATGCCAAAAGTCTCTCATTGGTGTGATATGATATGAAGAGGCCCTGTAACTCCTCAGAGTCTGATAGCGATGCCCATGCTTTCAAGGTGGACGCCACGGAGGACGAACCAAAGACCTTCATGTACATGAGTGAGGACGCGCTGTCCAACCCGGACCGGCTGCTGGTTCTGATCCAGGGGAGCGGGGTGGTGCGGGCCGGCCAGTGGGCCCGCCGGCTCATCATCAACGACGACATGGACAGCGGCTCCCAGCTCCCCTTCATCAAGCGCGCCATTGAGGTAGGGAACCTGGCCCACGGCCTGACAGTGCATCTGAACAGCAAACGGCTTAATTCAGCTTAGAAGGGAATAATTCAGTGCATTCATTACATGAGGGGGTTTGGAGACGGCAGGTCCATCTTCTATTGTGTGTAATTGTTGCACAGATCCTTTCTGATATGTGACAAATGAGGATCTCTGTGTCTGTGTCTGTGTCTGTGTCTGTGTCTGTGTCTGTGTCTGTGCCTGTGCCTGTGCCTGTGCCTGTGTCTGTGGCTGAGGCTGAGGCTGAGGCTGAGGCTGTGTTTGTTTCTGTGGCCTGGGCTCTGTGTGGAGCTCCACTGATGCCCTGATCACATCTGTCAGCCCCCTCTGTGCCCGGGGTAAGGGAGCCAAGCGGCGCTTAGAGGCCAGGTAGCGGCCAGCGCTCGAGTGGGGGGTGCCAGTGGGGCCGTGGTGCTGCCGTTGTTTTTGGCTGTGGTTTTTTGGAGAGCTCCCTGAAAAGGGCAGCCTGGCAGGAGGGTGGGCGCGCGGCGGTGGGTAGAGGGGCAGCCGACCGCTGGGGGTGTCGGAAAGCCTCTCCGCTCAGGTTACAGGCCAGTGGGTGAGATCTCAGCGGTCCGCACACGCGCTCTCCTTCTCGTTACCACACACACAGACAATTATGGATTCCACTGCTGCTCTGGGAAAGGTAGTTTTTCAAAGTAGCATTTATTTCCACAAAGAAAAATATATATATGTATGTTTGTATTTAGAAAAGTTCAAAGAAGCCTTTGCCTTGTGCCATTTGAAAGTTCAGACTTAAAAGAGCAGGATTGTGGGTCTGTCCGTGCGGGAGTGTGTGGGAAGCCCTAGGGTTGCAGCTCTGTGGAACGTCTTCTGCCGTGTCTTATTTTCATTTTTTTTCTTTCCCCTTGCCACTTGCACAACTCAAGTATCTTTGTGTGTGTGTGTGTGTGTATGTGGGCCTGTGTATGTGGGCGTGTGCGGGTATGTATACCCACATCAACCAATATAAACATGTACGTGCGTTCAGAGTGTAATTTCAATTTGTGGTTGTTGTGGGGGAGGGAGGGAGGGATGGAGGCGTGGTCCCTGCTGGTGTGGTGCTGGGCGGCGGGCGGCGCGCGGGGAGGCGGCTGGGACTTGCAGCGCCACCGCGCTAATTTCATCACCTGTGCGGCACTCCACGTTCAAATCCACTTAGAAGACAAACCCTCCCCCCCACCCCACCCACACACACACACACACACACACACACTCCACTGCCCACCACCCCCCCCCAAGCCTGTAAATGTCATAAAGATGCAAGCGCCTATGGCTGCTGGTTTCCTCCCACCTCTCAACTCACAGCTATTGGACTGCATAGAGAGTAGGTGTGTGTGTGTGTGTCTGTGTGTCTGTTTGTCTGTGTGTGTGTGTGTGTGTGTCTGTGTGTCTGTGTGTCTGTGTGTCTGTGTATTTTTGTGGAAGCAGAGGATGGATCAGTATAAACACTGAAAAATATGTGAGCGGTTAAGCTTGTATATCTGTGAGTGTAAGTGCATGCGTGTGTGTGCGCGTGTGTGTGTGTGTGTGTGTGTGTGTGTGTGTGTGTGTGTGTGTGTACGCACGCGCAGGTGTGTGTGTGTGTGTAGCACACCACATCCACAGCGCGTTGCGGCCCACAGATCCCCGGTAAGTCAGGTTATTGCATTTCCTCAGCCTCTTCCCCTCCAGAAGTAAAGTGGGCTGACAGCCGGGCCAAGCACAGCACAGCACCGCACCGCTCCAGTCTGGAGGCCCAGCCATTCATCACCATAAGCAGGCCAGTCTGCTGCCTACTCCAGGACATCATCATAATGGAATTTAGCGCTGGGGTGGAGGGGTGGAGGGCTGGGAGAGGCCTGGAGGCTGAGGCTGAGGCTGAGGCTGAGGCTGGCGTCTCCTTACCTGCTCGACTAGGCTGCTCCCAGCCACAATTGATGGTTGACGCGGCAGCGTCAGCACAGTGCACGGGGCTCGACAACAGTGTCGGATGTTGTTACTGTTCCTGTGTCTCCGTATAGCTGATCGGGGATCAGTTGTGTGTCGCGGGCGGAGATGATGAATGATTAGCCGAGTGGAGACGGAGGCTGGTCTCGTATCAGTGTTGTTTGGGCTTTCATCTTTTTTCCTCTACCACACCAGCCCAGTCTTCCTCAACTTTGTGATCATGTCTTCTATGTCTTGTTCTATTTCTATTTCCCTTCATTAGTTCATTAGAAGAAGGTTTTGCCCATGTCAGCTTTCATTATTGATCTGCTGTGGTTATTTCTATTGCCTATCTGGTTTGGTTATTTGAAAGGCTGTTTCAGTTAGAGATCTTTGGTGTAACTTGCTAAATGTGCTGTGAGTTCTGTCTGCAGGGAGATGGTGTGTTTGTTTGTGTTTGTGTGTGTGTGTGTTTGTGCGTGTGTGTCTATCTGCAGGGAGATGGGAGGAAGACAAACTGGAGGGTGTTTCAGCCACAGTTTTTCATTCTGATGTATACATACGTATGCATACACACACAAACAACAAACACAAACAAACAAACACACACATACACACACACACACACACACACACACACACACACACACACACACACACACACACACACACACACACACACACACACACACACCAATGTTTGTGATGTAAAACCACATAGATTAAACCATAATCTCTACTCCCAGCATTCTGACCACAGCAGCAGACTGACTTGTGTT
>NC_137924.1:34915925-34918425 GCF_963457725.1 Sprattus sprattus
CATACACTGGCATACACACACAAATGCACAGACACACACATCCACACACACATTTTACATTTACATTTACATTTAGTCATTTAGCAGACGCTTTTGTCCAAAGCGACATACAAGGGAGAGAACAATCAGGCTAAGAGCAATAGAACCTGGTGTAACAATGAATACTGCTTTTTTATTTCAAAAAATAGAAAACGACATAGTAAGAAAAGGAAAAATAAGTGTGGGACTGTCACTGCTTAAGTGCAAGTTAAGCCAAGTTAGGAAGGGAGGTGTTCTCTGAAGAGTTCGGTCTTCAAGAGCTTCTTGAAGGTAGAGAGGGATGCCCCTGCTCTGGTAGTGTTAGGCAGGTCGTTCCACCAACGTGGAACTACAACTGAGAATAGTCTGGATTGCCGTGCTTGCACAGGGGGCAGTGCCAGACCACGCTCACTGGATGAACGCAGCGTCTTGGGTGTAACATTTGCCCTTACAAGAGCATTTAGGTAGGTGGGAGCAGAACCGGTAAGCACTTTGTAGGCAAGCATAAGTGACTTGAACTTAATGCGGGCAGCTACCGGCAGCCAGTGGAGCTCAATGAGAAGCGGGGTGACATGTGCTCTCTTTGGTTGGTTGAACACCAGACGCGCCGCCGCGTTCTGGATCATCTGTAGTGGTTTTACCACACAAGCCGGCAGGCCCGTTAGGAGGGCGTTGCAGTAGTCAAGGCAGGAACTCACCAAAGTTTGCACCAGCAGCTGGGTGGCATACTGGGTTAGGTACGGCCTGATTTTGCGGATGTTGTATAGCGCAAAGCGGCAAGACCTGGCGACAGAGGGGATGTGGGCTGTAAAGGTTAGTTGGTCATCAATAAAATGACCCTGAGGTTTCTTGCTGTTTTGGATGGAGCAAGAGATAAAGAGTCAGTGTTGATATTGATGACCAAAAACCATGTGAGCACACACTCACATATACAGGCATGCACACACAAATATCCACAGGCCAACACACTTACACAGACACACACACACACACACACGCACATACATACATACACACACACACAGACACACACAAAGACACACACCCACAAAAATACACACTGGCATACACCCACACACATATACACAGGCATACACACACAAACATATAAACACCAGCATACACACACACACACACACATATTGTCAGGCATAAACACACATTTAGGAAGATAATGCTAGCATTGTTGGTTTTCACATTGGCAGTATTGTTGATAAAGTTAGTTGTGGTAATTTTTGCCGTTGTGCTACCGTACTGAGGGGATGAGCATGTGTTTTACTATGGCCTACTCCATACAACTCCAAAGAGCTAGAATGAGCTGCCATGACATCATGAAACCATGAGCAAACCAACAACAAGAGGACAAGTTAATTTTCATCCCGTCTGGGAGTCTGTTTAGGACATCCAATCATGCAAGCAACCCCAACAAATCATCATAGATGCCTTGTGTGAGCACATTTTAAACATGTCATCTTCATTTTGAACCAGAACCAGAGACACACCTCCTCAAGACAGGTCTGTTAGCTCCACCTGCCACTGTCCTGAGAGAGGGAGAGGGAGAGGGAGAGGGGGAGGGGGAGGGGGAGGGAGAGGGAGAGGGAGAGGGAGAGAGTGAGGGAGAGGGAGAGAGTGAGGGAGAGGGGGGAGAGAGAGGGAGCGAGAGAAGGTTCAAAACCAGCCCTCTCTTTGTGAAGCGGCGCAGGTAGAGGGGGGGTGTGGGGGGGGGGGGGTGGATGAGCTGTCTCTGGCAGAGGAGAGGACGGGGCAGGGGGAGAGGAAATGTGTGCCACCATCAGAATTCTGGGCGATGCCACCTTTGCCAGACTGAACAGAAGTCGACAGACATACCTGCGAACCCTTAGAGAGACCCCCCCCCCCCCACACACACACACACACACACACACACACACACACACACACACACACACACACACACACTCACACACACACAGGCTGCCCTTGAAAATACGCCAGTAATTGGCCCTAAAGATGCCAAGCTCTGTCATTGGCGAGATTTACTGTATCCTTGCTCTCTGTGCATGCGCCCCTGTGTGTGTGTATGCGGTGTGTCTGCTGTATGTCTGCGGTGTGTACGCGGTGTGTAAGGGGTTTGAAAGCGGTGTGTCTGCGGAGAGATGAGATGCTTGAGATGAGCATCCAGAAGAGTGACAGGTGAGAATCAGAGTGTTTTTGTTTCTGCGGTTGCTGTGGAGTTCCAGTGCTTGCATGGGACAGCTGGAAGTCAGCAGCTAACTGTACCCCACCCCACCTCTCCTCACCTCCCTCCCCACTCCGTCTCTCCCCTCTCAGGCCATGTAATAGCTCCACCCTGGGCCTCCACAGCTGACACCACCCCCTCACCTCACCTGCGTTGACAACACATTCAAGTTGATCTGTACATTATTATCTTCCATAAGGCATTACAGAGTTTTAGTCTAAAATGAGTGAGCTAACTAGCTAACGGCCAACAAACTTGCCATGC
>NC_137924.1:34920925-34928425 GCF_963457725.1 Sprattus sprattus
TTGGATAACAGCTGTGTGGCTGACTGTAAACAGCGTACCTGTTGCATGGTGAAGAAAACGCCACTGTTGTTAGATATTAATGAACCCAGTGAACTTAGTCTTTGATATGGAACATACAGTCAAGCCTATGGCACAGGACTGCACCTCTGGTGTGTGTGTGTGTGTGTGTGTGTGTGTGTCTTTGTGTGTGTGTGTGTGTGTGTGTGTGTGTGTGTATGTGTGAGAGAAAAGAGAGAGTGTGTGGACAGCTTTTGTTTATGGTGTCCCAGGATGCATCAGTCTGCTTCATTCCATCAGTCTGTCTGGAGTCAGTGTGTACATCTGGTGTGAACTATCAGAAGCTTTAGTGTTAGCCTCCTTTGCAGATGTGTGTGTTTGTGTGTGTGTGTGTGTGTGTGTGTGTGTATGGGCATGTTTAGGTCCTTGCATCTCATGGGCTAGGGGTGATTTGATCAGTTGTGTACGCTTGCGTTACCTGTTGGTGTGGAGGCTTTGGGACTGATTATGAAAGAGCGACTGAATGTCTTCTCTTCTCTTCTCTTCTCTTCTCTTCTCTTCTCTTCTCTTCTCTGCATTCTCCCCTGGCCAGAGTGAGGCAACTGCAGTGTCTCTGACCCAGTTCCAACCTCTCTTGCTTTATTCCTCCCTCCCTTGCTGTGTCTGCTCTCTCTCTCTCTCCCCCCCCCCTTCTCTCTCTCTATAGTCTCTCTCTCTCTTTCTCTCCTCTCTCTCTCTCTCTCTCTTTCTCTCTTTCTCTCTGTAGCTGGCACATCTCTGTCTTTGAAGTCCATGGGCGGGTTTCTCAACAGGGGTGCAGAGTGTATGGAAAATAATAGGGGGATGGAGAACGGCTCACAGGAGAAGAAAAAAGGCCAACCAGGTGACAGAAAGGAGGAATGGATGGAGTGAGAGAAAGAGCGGGCAGAAAACACATGGACAAAGAGCTGACATTGTAGACCGGGGCTGGAGCAGCTGACCCCCTGCCTCTCTCCCTCCTTCCCTCCATGGTGGCAGCGTGGCAGGTACCTGAGCTCCCTCATCTCTCCTCCACGCCATGCTAGCAAATACATCCTCACTACCAGTCACTAGGAGAGAGTGAAAGAGACGGAGAGACACAGAGATGGGGGAGGGAGGGAGAGAGAGTGTGAGAGAGAGAAAGAGAGAGAGAGAGAGCAAGAGAGAGAGAGAGAAAGAAAGAGAGAGCTAGAGAGGGAGAGATAGAGAGAGAAAGAGAGAGAGAAATGTCACGGGATCTGACCTAGAAAGGCCCAATCTCTCCCAGTGAACCCCCCCCCCTCCAGGCTGCTCTTCTTTGAGTGAGGCACTGCCAGAGCCTGATGGAGTCTGAACTACCCAATGCCTGTTGCCCCTCCACACCTCTGGGCGCGCTGGGCAGGGCAGCGGGGAGGCCGGGCACACAGAGGCTGGGAGACAATGCCAATGCCCACGGTGCCCCACATTTCACAAGACTGACATCATTCATAACAGACAAGCTCATTTTTGATCTGCCGTTTATTTTGGCTGGCCTGGCATCAATGCCTTCTAAATGGATCCTGCCATTTCTCCCTGAAACAGATTCGAACACATTTCCAAATAATATCTTGCGTATTTACTGCTTGGGAGGAATAATGAAGCCATTCTTTGGTCTCCTCCAGGTGAGGACATGTGTGAGTGTGTGAGTGTGTGAGTGTGTGTGTGTGCGTGTGCGTGTGCGTTTGCGTGTGCGTGTGCATGTGCGTGTGTGTGTGTGTGTGTGTCCTGGCAGCAGCGAGCGTTGAGCGGAGCCCTGCTGGAGGGAGGGCAGTGGGCAGTGGGCAACCCCACACAGAAGCCTGCCCCCCCCCCCCCCCCCCCCCTCCCCTGCCCAGCCTGCAAAGCGCTGCGCTCCCTGTGATTCCACAGAAAGGCCCTAACAGCACAACAACCCCCCACAGCTCCTTTATACATGCAGCAGTATAAACACACATACATCCACACTCACACACACACACACACAGTTCGGCAGCCAAACACACACACACACACACACACACACAGAAAAAAAGAGAGGACAGTAACACACACACACACACACACACACACACACACACGGTCTCACACTTTAGACAGAGAGAAATCAAGCACACACTGTTACATGCATGTAAATCAGCAATCACACACCACAAGGACAAGAAATGTGGAATTTGTTATTTTCTGCTCTACCTGTGTATACCTCATTTATAATGCATTCTCATTCAGGTGGAAGCATTATTATTATTATTATAATTACTTTTTAAATATTAATGACATAGCTATATTAATATTTAGCTATATTGAATGTTTGGTAACATGTAGTTTTAAAGTAAAAAAAAAAAAAACAGGGCAGCACTATGTATGGGCTCTCTGGTCAGATGAGTAGGGCCACGCTTTTTTGTGTTACATTCTAGACTCTAGTATTTCTCCTCTCCTCTCCTCCGCCGGTCTGGCTGGGAATGAGTTTCAGAGTGATGGAAGGAGAGAATTTGTCTTCCCGGGGCATGCTTAACCTTTTTGCTGTTGTGGGAGCAAAGGATAACGTGAGTCTCGAGTCTTTTTTTCTTCTTCAATTAAAATCCTGGCTCTCTCTCTCTCTCTCTCTCTCTCTCTCTCTCTCTCTCTCTCTCTCTCTCTCTCTCTCTCTCTGTGCTGACTGCGGTGCAGGTTTTTTTGAAGTTGGCCCTGGGCTGGCAAAGACTCATCAGTGTTACCTTTGCCTGGATTGCGAGTGGGTACCTGGAATGTTATTTCAGATGGCTTAATTAGTTTCTGACTGACGAGGCACGCCACTTTATTCCCACTCTAGTCGGGATAGAGGGCTGATTGAAGCCTTGCAACTCTCTACCTTTCTCTCCTTCTCTCTATAGCTCTCCTTCCCTCTCTCTTTCTCTTTTCTGCTCTCTGCTGCTCGCTCTGTCGTTTTCTGGGTCATGCCCCTGCTCATTACGTGCTGGCCTTCCTGGAACAGGGGCTCATCGGGCTTCTGGTGAACTCTCTCTCTCTCTGTATGAGTCTCTGCTGCCTCTCCTCTACACCCATATTGGATTGGAGCCGCACGCACATCCAAGGCCCTCAATCTTCTTTCATTCTCGGGAATCAAATATGCCGTGGTTGAAACCTGGGCTTTATTGGACCTGTAACTCTTTTTAATTGGAAGAGTTGTGTTGTGGCTTAACAGTGAGCAAAAAATGGGTGTGTGTTGTATGTGTGTGTGTGTGTGTGTTTTTCTTTCCTGTGACACAGTTTTTTGGCAAGTTCAGGGGCTGTCTTAGTGTTATTTTTGCCCGTTACAGCGTGCGGGCGGGAGAGCCGTCATCTTTGCTCTCTTTTCCCGCTCCAGTGCATATTATATCAAGTGTCTCTGCTCCCCGCCAAAGAGTAATCTGTTGTATTCCCCAAAACCTTCCCTGACACGCAGATGATAGGAGGCTCCGTGGCTATATGCATCCGCCTTCACACACACACCTCCAGCTTTCTGCTATTCCCATTCCAGGGGACCAGTGGCTGGGGAGAAAGTGTAGGAAGTTGTCAGTATTGTGCCTTTTGAGCTGCTGATGTGAGCTTAAAAGCCAAGTCAATGTCACTCCCCATCGCCTCCAACTTTGACATTTTTCCCCCGGAAAAAGGAACGTGGAAAAAGTTGCCATGAATTTGAAGGGTTCCTGCACTGGTGTGTGTTGTGTCGAGGTCCTGAGAGTCACACACTCGCGCTGCACATGTCACCATTCCACTGCGGATGGGTGAGCACACTGACAACCCAGTGTGATGTGCCTGTCATCAATTAGTAAAAAAAAAAAAAAAAAGAGAGAGAAAGAAAGAAAAAAATCTCTCAAAGTTTATTCTTGTAAATAGTGCGTCGTGTGGCTGATGCACTACCATGCGACTTCATTGCTGGGGTCCTGTTTGAGTTTAATGGTAGCCTTTTTGATCACCATAATACTCTCTACTAAAGGCTCATCAAGTTGATCCTGAGGGTGGGGGGAGGGCAGCATGGTTAATGTTCATCTAGTAGATAAACAAGTACTTCAAATGGCATTTGTCCTTCCTTAAATAACGTTTTAGTGAGCGCCTTTAAAGAACACATAAGGCAGGTAGGTGGTTGGCATTTGCAGAAAGGCTGCATGATTCAGGTTAGCATCTGTTGGATGAAGGGCTATCATTGGAAGATGATTCATTTTCTGAACTTCTCCTGAGCAACTTTCTCAAACTGGCAAAGCAGACCAAAGATTTGTCCGAAGTCAGAAAAGACACAGAATCATAATAACAGCACAACACAGAAAGTCTTACTTTGGATAAAATCAGTGGTGTCCACATGAGTGTGCATCTAAATCATGGTTCCTCATAGGACAGACTCATGGTGGATCCACAGACCTGTCCTTTGCCTGCCTGATGAGAGGTATTGGACTGACCTTATTCTAAAATGTCATACCTGTGTTGGTCAGGGACATCAGCCACAATCTTGCCAGTACTCTTACTTTCATGAGTGCTAATCATTCTGTTTTTTGTCCAGCCTCTCTCTTTATCTCTCACTCTCTCTTCTCTGTCTCTGTCTCTGTCTCTCTCTTCCCATCAGTGTCTGCAGGCACTCTCATCATTCATCCTCAATCCTCCAAGATAGCCAAGAGTGGGTTTTCTGTGTGTTTTTTTTTCTCCCTTCCACGTGCTCAGAGGGGCTGCCACTGTCTCTCCAAACCTCACGGCATGTCTGTCTGCCTGTCTGTCTGTCTGTCTGTCAGGCAGTGCTCCAGGATTTCGGGAGATTTTGCCAGAGTTGTGTTGTGTACCGCTTTGCAGTGTGTTTCCGTGGCTCGGTGTGTTGTTGCCGTTTGACAAGCGCGCCGCCGTCTCTTTGAAGCCCCCTTCTGCTTTGTTTCTCCCACGCAGAGGTTTGTTGCACACCGCCATCCTGCCGTGTTTGCTTTCGTTTTTTTCTCCCCACATTTGTGTGTTTTGTCTGTGTTTTGGTGGAGGCATCCCTGAAACCCATTCCGATGTTTGGGATCCCATTCCCTTTCCTCCCTTAGCCAGGTGCTCCCAAATTCCGAGTGAAGGAATCTTGCCCAGAATGAGATTCCATCTGTGGTCTCCCGAGCAGGCTGCTTCGGTGTTGAACCATGTCAAGCAGTTCATCAGCTGTGATTCCACTAGCCTGCACTGGTTGCTGCATTATCTGCGGCCACAGGAACAGATTAGCTTCTTGTAGTGACATTAACATAAATGGATAGGCATATGTATTTGTGGAAATGAATATGTAGAAGATGGTAAACATTTCAGATTTCTGAGAGTGGTATGTCCAAAACAACCATTGTATAGTAGGAGAAGTTTTTATTTTAAAGACATTTGATTGGATGGGTTTTGTGTAATCGTAGTGGAATTATGCGTAGAATGACCTTATATCTGGAGGTAAAGATGTGGTTAGGTTTGAGGGCTAAGAGAGAAATAGTGTGATTTCAGTGAAACATTGCATTCCATCAGTGCATTCCTAGCATTTCATGTCTTTTGAAATATTGCCCAAGATGTTTTAATTTGCAAACTTTAGTTTAATCCATTTATTATTAGTTTGACGGCATGAAAACATTGAAACCTTGAAACATGTTCTTTGAAGTGTAAACTGCCATTATTCGATTACATTGATTAACTTTAATTGAATTAACTTTATCAGAGGTCATTTTCGTTAAGGAAAGGTTAACCATGAGAGGAGATTATGAATGTGGAGTTTAAAGGTGCTCTGTTGTGTGAATATCCCAATGGCTCTGCAGTGGCACAATGCTGTTGTTAGAAGACTTCCAAACCCAGACTCACTAACAGCTGTGCCAGTACATCTAGTTTGCTTTGTGAAATTACCCTAGCCATTTGCCCAATATACAGCCGCGGAAAAAATTAAGAGACCACTTCAAAATTATCAGTTTCTCTGGTTTTACTATTTATTGGTATGTGTTAAAGTAAAATGTACATTTTAGTTTTATTCTATAACCTACTGGCAACATTCCTACCAAATTTCAAATAAAAATATTGTCATTTAGATCATTTATTTGCAGAAAAATGACAATTGGTCAAAATAGCAAAAATGATGCAGTGTCTTCAGATCTCGAATAATGCAAAGAAAACAAGCTCATATTCATTTTTAAACTACACAATACTAATGCTTACACTTAGGAAGAGTTCAGAAATCAATATTTGGTGGAATAACCTTGATTTAAAATCACAACTTTCATGTGTCTTGGCATGCTCTCCACCAGTCTTTCACATTGCCGTTGGGTGACTTTATGCTACTCCTGGCGCAAGAATTCAAGCAGCTCGGCTTCTTTTCATGGCTTGTGACCATTCATCTTCCTCTTGATCACATTTCAGAGGTTTTTTTATGGGATTCAGGTCTCGAAATTGGGCTGGCCATGACAGGGTCCTGACCTGGTGATACTCCATCCACACCTTTACTGGCCTGGCTGTGTGGCATGGAGCATTGCCCTGCTGGAAAAAACACTTCTCAGAGTTGGGGAACATTGTCAGAGCAAAATGAAGCAAGTTTTTCTTCCGGGACAACGTTGTACTTTGCCTGGCTGAGGTTTGTAAAAGACCATAAGGATTGAAAAAGCGGACTGGAGGTTCTTCTAAGTTCGTCTTCTCTGATGAGTCCGATTTCACAGTAGGTGCAAGACTCTCTGGCTGGTAGGCCTCTCCAGGTCTCCGTCTAACCATCAGATGACCATGTGTTGGGCAAAGCTGAAAATTGGACTCATCAGAGAAGACGAACTAGAAGACCCTCCAGTCCGCTTTTTTCAATCCTTATGGTCTTTTACAAACCTCAGCCAGGCAAAGTACAACGTTGTCCCGGAAGAAAAACTTGCTTCATTTTGCTCTGACAATGTTCCCCAACTCTGAGAAGTGTTTTTTCCAGCAGGGCAATGCTCCATGCCACACAGCCAGGCCAGTAAAGGTGTGGATGGAGTATCACCAGGTCAGGACCCTGTCATGGCCAGCCCAATTTCGAGACCTGAATCCCATAAAAAAACCTCTGAAATGTGATCAAGAGGAAGATGAATGGTCACAAGCCATGAAAAGAAGCCGAGCTGCTTGAATTCTTGCGCCAGGAGTAGCATAAAGTCACCCAACGGCAATGTGAAAGACTGGTGGAGAGCATGCCAAGACACATGAAAGTTGTGATTTTAAATCAAGGTTATTCCACCAAATAATGATTTCTGAACTCTTCCTAAGTGTAAGCATTAGTATTGTGTAGTTTAAAAATGAATATGAGCTTGTTTTCTTTGCATTATTCGAGATCTGAAGACACTGCATCATTTTTGCTATTTTGACCAATTGTCATTTTTCTGCAAATAAATGATCTAAATGACAATATTTTTATTTGAAATTTGGTAGGAATGTTGCCAGTAGGTTATAGAATAAAACTAAAATGTACATTTTACTTTAACACATACCAATAAATAGTAAAACCAGAGAAACTGATAATTTTGAAGTGGTCTCTTAATT
>NC_137924.1:34933425-34935925 GCF_963457725.1 Sprattus sprattus
AGCAGTCTAGTTGTCTTGTAGTTTCTGCTCTGGTTTGTTTGGTTTCCCCTGCCCTGTTTCTTTGTGTGGGGAGAGCTGAGGCGGCAGCGAGGGCTGACATGATGGGGTTTCAGGAAGAAGAGCAGCTCTTTCAGTATCCGCAGATAGGTGGCAGCCTTCTATCAGACAGCAGCCTTTCTCTCGCTCTCCCTCTCCCTCTCCCTCTCCCTCTCCCTCTCTCTCTCTCTCTCTCTCTCTCTCTCTCTCTGTCTGTGTCTCTGTCTCACTCCCTCCCTCCCTCTCTCTCTCTCTGCTTGTTCACACCGAATCACAGGCCTGCAAATTAACCTGTCACTTCATCATTTGACAAGATCTTCATTTTTATTCATTAGGATTTGGGCCAGGCCCTGAGTCTCTCTCTCTCTCTCTCCCTCTCTCCCCCTCTGTCTTTTTCTTTCTCCCTTTCTTTTTTTCCGCCTTGCCTCTCTGGTCATTGCCTTCTTTCTCTCTCTTTTTCTCTTTTTCTTGCCTTTATTCCCTCTCTGCGTGTCCTCTCTCTCTTTCCCTCTTGCTTCCCCCCCCCCCCCCCCACTCTCATTTTCTGCGGTCTCTCCCTGGATGTAAGCACACTGAAGTGTCGTGCCGTTAACCCTTGTTAGGAGAGAGATCCTGTGTGGATGCCCGTCTGTGGGGAGGTGAAGAGAACGAGGAGAGGGAGGAAAAGAGGGAGAGAGGGAGGGAGCGGGGCAGAGAGAAAGAGAGAATGAGCTAAAGACCACATAAGCCAAACGCCATGAAAGGATAAGTGAATGCATAAATAAGTTGTGGGGGGAGGCCGCAATGTTTGCCCGGATCAAGGCGAGATTCCCCAGCTTTACAGCGACATCAGAAGGCCTGGACCCCATGGGTACACACACACCCTTGTCACTGACTTGACAACACACTCAGGAGGGGAAGGAGGGACATGGATCGTAGCACTCGCTTTCACTTTGATATTTATTTTTCCTTCTTCTCTTTCCCTCTTTCTATCTCTATCTCTCTATCTCTCCCTCTCTCTCTCTCTTTCGTCCCTTCAGTGCCCCCCACGCATCTCCTCAGCTGTCTAAGTTACCTCATCCTCGTCCTGATCAGTAAATTCACTTGCATGGAGATAGCTGATCATTTCTGCAGTCCAGCTTTTTTATTTCGTCATAAATTTCCTCAGAAGTTTTACTAAGTCCCCCCCCCACACACACACACAAATGTAAGCCCAGAGCCTTCTTAATTAAAAGCTTCAGAGGAAAAAATCACATGAAAACCCGCATTTTCTGAGTAATTTGGCCACTTTATCACGGCAGCTATTAGCTTGTTTTTAAATGCCACTGAAAGGCGCTAAGTGTGGCTTTACTGACGGCTCGCCTCTTTAACGGAACACATAAAGTGGATGGAGCGGAGTGTGTGCTAGCCGGGCCCGCGCTCAAAGTGGATCCGCTTAAATGCCGCTGTAAAATGGCAGACGCAGGGAACAGACCCCGACTGGCAATATTTGCCCGTAAACCCCCTCCGCCCAGCGCCACTACCACCTCTGTGCATCGGGGGAGCAGCCAGGAAGAAAAAGCCATAAATTACCACCACTTTATTGGAAAAGAATATGCCTTTGTATGGAGCGGAGAAGTAATAAAGATTTGTAAAGTCTGCCGCTGAGATGAAAACGAAAATAAGTTTTTCTTTTTTTTATCCTCTTCTTTCTTTGGACTCCTTTCTTTCTCTCTCTCTCTCTCCTCTCTCCTCTGACTATTTTTCATGAAATAACATTTCATTTCTCCTTTCTCTCCCCACGTCACACCAGTCTTTGATCAGCGCAGAAGGCAGTGATAGTGTCTTTTCTCTCTCCCCCGTCAGAGAAAAATAGAAAATAGTGTGTGAAATATTTAAGTCGCAGTGTGTGGCGAGGGAGAGAGAGAGAGAGGGAGAGAGAGAGAGAGAGAGGGAGAGGAATAATACTCAATTCATGGCACTATTACTGGACACCTGGTGACTGCTGGCTTCTCTCTCTTTCTCCCTCCCTCTCTCGCTCTCTCTCTCTCTCTTTCTTTCTCATACACACACACTCACTCTCTTTCTCTATTTCTATTAGAAACTGCCCACATGCTGCTTGCGTCAGGAGATCCTGGTGTGTACGTCCTCTGTAAGGAGATTAGTAGTAATTGTCTGTGTGTGTGTGTGTGTGTGTGGTGAAGGTGGGTGGCGGCTAAAGCAGTGTAAAGCAAGGTTCGGCCTTGAATGCGGTACGCACCCCCACTGGCAGTAGAGTCATTTTGCTGGCCGCTGAGAGGTGTGTGATCCTGGAGGCAGGTGGCACTGCCAGCCTGGAGAGGGGCACTTGCCCGCAGCGTGTTCCGGGTGGGGTGTTTGATCCTGGCGCTGCCACCTGTGATCACCAGCGAAGCCCCAACCCAGCACTCTTCTGACCCCCTACATGTTCTATGCCCAGCCCGGGGAGTGACTTGGCACAGTAACAAACTCATAGTCCCAACACATA
>NC_137924.1:34940925-34943425 GCF_963457725.1 Sprattus sprattus
GCGTGTGTCGTTTTGTGTATGTCTGTATATCTGAGCGTGTGTTTGTGTGTATTTCTGAGTGTGTGTGTGTGTCTGAGAGTGTGTGTGTGTGTGTGTGTGTGTGTGTGTGTCTCTGAGTGTGTGTGTGTGTGTGTGTGTGTGTGCCTGCAGAGAGAAGGTGAGGGTGTGAGGGGGCTCTCATCATTAGACTGACCACAGTGTGCTGGCCTGTAGTGACCTGAGCCACTCTGGCCCACAGCACTCTCGGCTCCATCGTGTTTGGGTGTCATTACATCCTGTTTCACCGACTCCCGAGACGGAAGAAGATTAGACAGACAGAAGTGGAGGTCTCACACAGACACACACACACACACACACACACACACACACACACACATTGATGCCCACACAAACACATACGCACACACAAACACATACGCACACACAAACACACACACACACACACACACACACACATTCATTTATGCACACACAAACACATAGGCACACACACAAACATCCTCCCCCCTCCTGCCCGACAACACCAGCCACGCAACCCCAAAGAGTTTTAATTATATCTCCTCCCAAGCAGAGCGCCTCCGTAACCAAGGAGCTGACATTGATGCATGTGCTGATAAATCCGCAAACACTGGAAACGAGATTAACAAAGATTCTGAGGAAAGGGTGACAGCTAATTTTGCGCAGTGGTCCACGTCTCATTCGCCAGAGTGATGCTTTGATAGAGCGGGTCTGCTGGCACTGCAGGTGGTGGTGGTGGGAGTGGTGGTGGTGATGGTGCTGGGGGGTTGTGGGCAAAGGGGAGGGGGGAGGGGGGTGGTGGAGGAGGGGCAACGAGGGTGTGTGATGCTAATATGACAGAGTTCCGCACCATATGCACTTTTTTAATGTCCTTTTTTTCTGTGCCGGAGACGCCCCCACCATCTCTATTGTGAAGTCGTTTTGCTAGGTAGTCAATTTCTTTCTTCTATTGCATGTTCTGATGTCAGGCTCAGGGTGGGTCATTTGGAATGCGGAGGTCCTTTGTTCCTCTGCGAATATGTGCTAATCTTTCAGCCAGGGTCTGAGCGCAGGGGGCCATATCTCAATCTGTCTGTGCGCGGTGAACTTTTTGAAATTGTTCCCTTGATCAAGATTGTGTTGTCGCCGTAATGGGCCCTTGTTGTGGAGTTTGTGTGTTGAGCGTGGCAGAGTGTGTGTGTGTGTGTGTGTGTGTGTGTGTGTGTGGGGGTGGAGGTCTCTGGTGTGCGTAGCGGCTGCCATGCCCCCAGAGAGATGGAGAGAGAGAGAGAGAGAGAGAGAGATGGAGAGAGAGAGAGAGAGGGTTCTATCTGCTGCATCGGTCCACTCAGAAGCAGAGACAGACAGCAAAGATAACAATCAGATCTGTCACAACCTAGCCTCACCAAGCTGAGACTGCCACCAACCAGCTCTGTCTCACTCACTCACACACACACACACGCACACACACACTCTCTCTTTCTTCTCTCTCTGTCTCTCTCTCCCTTTTCATCTATCCATCACACTCTCATTTTCTGTCACAAACCTGTTTTGCATTTACATACACAAGAAGATGTGTTGTAGTCCCCCTCCCCCGTTACATTTTTAATTAATTTGACTTTTTTTGTCTTCCTCCCTCTCTCTCTCTCCCTCTCTATCTCTCTCTCTCTCTCTCTCTCTCTCCCTCTCTCTCTCCACCCCTTCCTTTCCTCTGGCCCTCCTCTGATTTTTCTTCTTCCCGTCTTCATTTGCAGACAGCTGACAGCTTCTTTCACTCGTCTTTGTCATTTCCCCCCCTTATCCTTTTCTTCTTCTTCCTCTTCTTCTTCCTCTTCTTCTTCTACTTTTTCTTGTTCTTCTTTCTCTCTCCACTGCTCTCCTTCTCCCCCATCTGCTTTGGCTTTTGTTTGCTCAGGCACGGCTCTCATCCCAACTTGATAATGAGGAATGCACGGTGACCCTGACCCCCGCCCCCTCGACTCACCTTTGACCCCGCACCACGACCCCCACCCCCAGTTTTGACAGCTTGATTAATCGCCCAGTGTTATGATTTATGAGTAAGCAGAATGTAAAAATAATGGACAACAGGTGGTCTTCAATATTTCTTTGCCCCGCAGTGTGAGAGGTGTGTGTGTGTGTGTGTGTGTGTGTGTGTGTGGGGGGAGGTTTGCCGATGTTTTTTTCTTTAGTTTTTTTCCCCCTTTCCACCATGGCTGCTTCAAACGGTTAGTTCCCGTGAAGTTTGTGTCTGCTGTCTTCAGTGTGGGTGCGTGAGTGTGTGTGTGTGTGTGTGTGTGTGTGTGTGTGTGTGTGTGTGTGTGTGTGTGTGTGTGTGTGTGTGTGTGTGTGTGTGTGTGTGTGTGTGTGTGTGTGTGTGTGTGTGTGTGTGTGTGTTTTGGATACCAGTGCTCTTGTATGCCTCTGTGAGGATGAATTGGATTCCATCTGAGTTGCATAGTTCCATGTGTGATTGCCGAAGCATGCACGAGGCCATGTGCAAGCA
>NC_137924.1:34948425-34955925 GCF_963457725.1 Sprattus sprattus
ACTGGTTGCCCTGGCGTCAGACGCGCTGACAAAGGAGCGCTTAAGAGCCGGCCGCCGGGGCCGGGTGACGGGGGTCTGGGCCCCCACCGAGGGGCCAGCCTGACCCCGCTGACCGCTGGCCCCGGGGCCAGGCCCTGTCGGCACGGCCCCTGAGAGGCTGTGGCTCTGAGGGCCAGCCGGGGCATGGGAAGGGCCATCCACAGGGAGACCGCACCTCGGACAGAGCGTCACGCCAACACCACACACACACACACACACACACACACACACACACACACACAAACACACACACACACACACCACATACACACACACCAACACCACATACACACACACACACAAAGCCTGCGTCGTCGGCAGCTGCTTTTCAGCGCAATACTGCTCTCTAAACGAAACAAAACAAGATAAAGTATAAAGATTACAAATTACATAACAGCATATAACATTCTCTTATTCTGTTTATTTATTTAGTTAAGTTAAACCTATATAAAAACCCACTCAAATGACATGCCTGTCTGTGTACATATAGAGTGTGTTTGTGTTTACCATGTGTGCAATATAGTGTAATCATACTGCGGTGTCCCTAGCTGGGTGCTGTTGGACCACAGTTGCATCACCTTCGCTGGCAGGTTGGGTTTATTCCCATTTCATGGCCATGCCTCGGAGAAAGGCACTGTTTAACCTGGACTCAGTGGTTAACCAGCATTTTGTGGACGGAGAAGCGGAAGCGAGGGAGGGAGAGAGGAAGGAGAGGAAGGGGGGGCGGTGTGTGTGGGTATGTAGGCCAGACCTCTGCTGTTTGTAGAATCCATGCCCAGAGTGGTGAAGTGGTGTCCCTGACTCACACACACAGTCCTGAACTTGACCAGAAGGAAAGAGACACAGAGAGAGAGGGAAAGACAGGGAGAGAGTGAGAGGAGATGAGTCTGTCCCTCATCTCTTCCTTCTCTTCTGTTCTTGTTTTCCTTTTTGTCCCCTCTGTTTCTCTCTGTTTCTCTCCATCTGCCGCTCCCCCTCTTCTTTCCTCCTGCTGTCAGTTTTCTGTGCTGCCACCAGTGGGCAGTGGCAGGATGTTTCCACTCGCCTCCTCTCACCAGCCCGTGCCAATGCCGCGCCAAGCTGCCAACCACCACCTCACCACTGCCCACTGCCATGCCCCAACACCCACACTGACAGACAGACCAGTAGGGCAGCACATCCACAAGCAGAAGCTGGCCTCCATAACGGTGGAGCACCTCATGAAGATCAGACATGCTTGTCTTCCTGGACAGATCAAATCAGTTCATTACATCTACACTTGAAACCAAATAAATAAAAACATGTTTATTGTGTTTCAAATAGATTTTTCGAAAACACTTTATAAATAGTTATTGTTTAATTATGATAATTGAAGTTTGTGAAGTTAAGTATTCTGTTGTCACAGTTATTGTTGAGTTAATTAGGAATCTATATTAAGTCAAACATGGTTTTTATTTCAAAAACATTATTATAATGTATGAGTGTACTATAAAATTAAAGTAATCTAGATTTAATTGATAGTTTTTTCTCATTACAAATAAGACAAATAAAATACTCTTTAGATTTCATGATTTTTCACCACAAAACTGTCAACATCTTTTCTTCATTCCATCACTAAGTTCTCACCTAACATGTAGGAGGAGAAGAAAAAAAAAGACCGTTGAGCGATGAAAAAGTCATATTTACAGGGATTTGTTTCTCCTCCGCCTAGGCTGCCTCTGTGATGGCATTAACCGTGTTGAAGCTTCTGGATATTTGACTTACATTTCACAGAAAGAAGGGGGAAAACACAAGAAGTAAGAGAGAAAGAAAACTCGGTGAGGACAGGCAGCTCTGATGACTGGCTGGCCGGCTGGGAGAAGGTGCGAGCAGGAAGGGAGAGTGAGAAAAAGGAATCATTTTCTAATCGCAGGACGTGTGAAAGTAGCATTTTGCTAGTGTCAACACACCCACTCTGCAGCCAGCCAGCCAGCCAGCTCGCCGTTAAAAGAGAGAGAGAAAGAGAGAGAGGGAAAGAGAGAGGGAAAGAGAGAGAGAGAGAGGGAGAGAGAGGGAGAGAGAGTGAGAGAGAAGGAGAGAGAGAGAATATACAGCCGCGGAAAAAATTAAGAGACCACTTCAAAATGATCAGTTTCTCTGGTTTAACTATTTATTGGTATGTGTTTGAGTAAAATTAACATTTTAGTTTTATTCTATAAACTACTGACAACATTTCTAGCAAATTTCAAATAAAAATATTGTCATTTAGAGCATTTATTTGCAGAAAAATGACAATTGGTCAAAATAACAAAAAAGATGCAGTGTTTTCAGATCTCGAATAATGCAAAGAAAACAAGTTCATGTTCATTTTTAAACAACACAATACTAATGCTTTAACTTAGAAAGAGTTCAGAAATCAATATTTGGTGGAATAACCTTGATTTAAAATCACCGCCTTCATGTGTTTTGGCATGCTCTCCACCAGTCTTTCACATTTCCGTTGGGTTACTTTATGCTACTCCTGGCACAAAAATTCAAGCAGCTCGGCTTCCTTTCATGGCTTGTGACCATCCATCTTCCTCTTGATCACATTTCAGAGGTTTTTAATGGGATTCAGGTCTGGGAATTGGTCTGGCCATGACAGGGTCCTGATCTGGTGGTCCTTCATCCACACCTTCACTGACCTGGCTGTGTGGCATGGAGCATTGCCCTGCTGGAAAAACCACTCCTCAGAGTTGGGGAACATTGTCAGAGCAAAAGGAAGCAAGTTTTTCTTCCAGGACAACGTTGTACTTTGCCTGGCTGAGGTTTGTAAAAGACCATAAGGATTGAACCAAAGCGGACTGGAGGTCATCTTCTAAGTTCATCTTCTCTGATGAGTCCAATTTTCAGCTTTGCCCAACACATGGTCGTCTGATGGTTAGACGGAGACCCGGAGAGGCCTACAAGCCAAAGAGACTTGCACCTACTGTAATATTTGGTGGAGGATCGGTGATGATCTGGGGGTGCTTCAGCAAGGCTGGAATCAGGCAGATTTGTCTTTGTGAAGGACGCATGAATCAAGCGTGGTACAAAGTTTTCCTGGAAGAAACCTTGCTTCCTTTTGCTTTGACAATGTTCCCCAACTCTGAGGAGTGGTTTTTCCAGCAGACAATGCTCCATGCCACACAGCCAGGTCAGTGAAGGTGTGGATGAAGGACCACCACATCAGGACCCTGTCATGGCTAGCCCAATCTCCAGACCTGAATCCCATTTAAAAGCGGTGGAATGTGATCGAGAGGAAGATGGAAGGTCTTAAGCCATCAAACAAAGCCGAGCTGCTTACATTTTTGCGCCAGGAGTAGTATAAAGTCACCCAACGGCAATGAAAAAGATTGGTGGAGAGCATGCCAAGACACAAGAAAGCTGTGATTTGTGAATCAAGGTTATTCCACCAAATATTGATTTATGAACTCTTCCTAAGTGAAAACAATAGTATTGTGTTGTTTAAAAATGAATATGAGCTGGTTTTCTTTGCATTATTCGAGATCTGGAAACACTGCATCTTTTTAGCAATTTTGACCAATTGTCCTTTTTCTGCAAATAAATGCTCTAAATTACAATATTTTAATTTGAAATTTGGTAGAAATGTTGTCAGTAGTTTATAGAATGAAACAAAAATGTAAATTTTACTCAAACACATACCAATAAATAGTAAAACCAGAAAAACTGATAATTTTGAAGTGGTCTCTTAATTTTTGTCCACGCCTGTATATAGTATAGAGAGAGAGAGATGTGATGGTGCAGGGCTGATGGAGGAGGGACTGATGGCTTTGCCACTTAAAATCAGCAGAGCAGCCGCCGGCCACACAAGACAGGATGTCGCTCCCTGCCACAGTTTGGGAGGAATTTTTAAAGGCACAATGTCACACACACACACACATTTACACTCTCCCATGCTGATGGGCCCATAGCTTCAGTGCCTGTTAAGTGTGAAAATGATCAAAGGTTAGGTGTTGTTACGAGTAGAAGGATCTCAATGGAGGGTAATACTACATGGGCTCTTTGAATGGTTTTAAAAAGTGTTCAGCGTGTTGCAGTTTAGCCCTAATACACGTTTTGCGTTGTCTTGTTAGTTAACAGTATCAAAAGGACTTGTTTGACCTAAATTAGACATTAATGAAACTGTTTTGGAGCATTCATCAAACCTTTCATCATGGAATCCGTGGCAAGCAGGAATGAAAAACTCCCACATACGTGCATTGATCAGGTGTGTACAGTATGCCTGTATCCAAGCACACAGAGTGATGTGCTCATTGATTATGTGCGATCAGGTCTGATTGATGGCCTTTGGGAAACATCAGCTGCAGCTGGCTTGTGTGTGCTTCATGGCGGTAATACCCTAATGTCTTTGTCAACAACTTAACTCTGAGTCTAATCTCTGTCTTTTCTCCCTCTCTCTATCTCTTCCCTCTCAGGCCTCCTTCTGTCTCTCTCTCTCTCTCTCTCTCTCTCTCTCTCGCAATAGTATGGGGCACTCGCTCTCCCCTTTCCTAGACGTACTGTGCCATAGCTGCCATTTGTTTTTGGCAGTATCTGACTACCACACTTGTCTGCTTTGGACTTGAATGCTCACACACACACTGATCTCTCTCTTTAGTTTTGTGTGTGTTTTTCTTGTGATCGTTTGCTCTGGTGTTTTGGGCAAAATGTTAAACCTGGGCAGTTAAGAGTTTCTGTTCAAATGTAAATTCCTTCTCTCTCCCTGTGTCTCTCTCTCCACCTCAGGAGGGCTATGCAGTGATGGTGCTGAACCCCAATGAGAACTTCCTGGAGGTGGAGAAGCCGGCGGCAGTGCCCGTGTCCCAGCAGGAGTCCTCTCCCGAGGGGCCAGAGGAGCCGGCCGAGAAGCGCGAGCGCAAGGAGGAGCGCGAGGGTGGCGGCCGCAAGAAGAGAGACTTCTACGAGAAGTACCGTAACCCGCAGAAGGATAGGGAGACTGAGCACATTCCTATACGGGTAAGTCTGTGTGCCTGTGCCTGTGCCTGTGCCTGTGCCTGTGCCTGTGCCTGTGCCTGTGCCTGTGCCTGTGCCTGTGCCTGTGCCTGTGCCTGTGCCTGTGCCTGTGCCTGTGCCTGTGCCTGTGCCTGTGCCTGTGCGTGTGTGTGTGTGTTTGCAAAAGCTTTTTATTACTCTATCTTACCCATATGGTTTAATCACCATCCCCTGCCTCAACATGGCTCTATTCTATTCTGCATACACAGACACACACACACACACGGCCAGATTAAGAACACAAAGGGCCCTAATCACCTAATCCAAAAACAAAATCAAAGCTATATGAAAACAGAAAAACCAAGGCACAACTATGACATGAGGAAGGTAATGTAAAAGACAAATGAAATCATTGGTCTCCACAGATAGCTCAACACACACACACACTCACACACACATACACATGTTAGTAACAGTAGCCTAGGAATAACAATTCAGCTACACAAATTGTGGATGACTATGAGAGAAACAGTGTAATCAGTCTAATTTCTAGCTCCATAGTTAGGAGTGCTGTTAATGAAACAGGGGCTGACCATCTATGGCAGTGAACTGCGCTGGAGCTGCAGCTTCTCCTTTCTCTTCAGGACTGCTGGCAGGGTTGGCTGATGTGTATTGTTGTGGGCAGCTTCGTAAGGTCCACATACTCGTTAAAATGGCTCTTTTAAGTTTCTGGTATTAAAACTAACTATCTGGCTTTGTGCCTCATCTAAATAAACTCACAGATTCCATTTCACAGTATGTCAGCCGGATATCCTTTTAGTTAACACTAAAAGGTCTATATCCCACGGAAACATTGAACCCTTTTCTAATATTATTGATGAGGTCTTCTAGAATAGAATCATATATTCCATTTGTGCATCAATGTTTTTAGTTAAGCAAAATGTACAAAAACATCAAGGCATGTCAGACAACTTAGAAAAGTCTAAAAGGCCTTGGACCTTAGAGTGTTAATAAGGAAATACTCCCATCTGTCATGCAGTCATGCATACCTTTTCTTCTCAGATTGACGGAAGGCTTAACTGACACTATGTCAGATGGAACAGGTTGCATTGTGGGACAGATAGGATAGCTCATTTTTCTGCCAGTTGATTACTAGTGTGAGACATGCAGTTTGATGGCTACCTGACATCATAGAAATCAGATTTTTTATTTGTACTCGTACCGTTGTGTTGATCACCTTTCCCGAGACCAAGTATGATTTCAGAGATTAGGGCGAATTTACACTGAACGGATTAAGGCCACCTTCCTGTCAATCAGGGTCCTGCCAGACCTTGGGTCTCAGCCCCGGCCTAGCACAGTTGTTAATCTGGCCCTACACACACACACACACACACACACACACACACACACAAATACAGACATACACAAGTACACACACACACACACACACACAGATATACTAAATTGCTCAGGTGTGTAGAAACAATCTTTGGAAACTCTTTCAGTTCAGAGCTAGTCCAATGCTTTTTTTTATTCAGTTGATGGAAGCATCACACCTCTTCTGTGTGTACGGTGTGTGTGTGTGTGTGTGTGGTGTGTGTCTGTGTGTGTGTGTGTGTGTGTGTGTGTGTGTGTGTGTGTGTGTGTGTGTGTGTGAGGCACTGACAGTGCATATGATCTGTCACACACTCCCCTCCATCAGCCAACGCAGCCGTGCGACACTTGGTGTGTGAGCTGTCAGCGTACTTTATGCGTCCCACACCTCAGTCCGCCTCCTATAATTAAGACTATTATAACTAATATTATTACATCCATCTGTAAGAAACAGCACACTTCACACTCTCTCTCTCTCTCTCTCTCTCTCTCTCTCTCTCTCTCTCTCTCCTTCTGTCCTGTCTCTTTGTTTCTTTCTTGCGCACATTCTATAAGTGAGCAGGCCTAATGACGGTCCCCATATCACCGCAAACGAGTGCTGACATCCTTCATTTCCTTACCTGCTCTCCCTTTTTAATGAACAGGGGGTGGAGAGTGTGAGAGAGAGTGACAGAGAGAGAGAGAGAGAGAGAGAGAGAGAGAGAGAGAGATGCAGAGAGGGAAACTAGGAGAAGGGAGCACATTTCACAAGCGCTCACAAACACTTTCCCCTCAACTTCCCCAGGCTAGAAATCCTTCTGAAGGGATAGCGGGGTTCATCAGTGTTGTGCTGATGAAGACATTTTCTTAGCTGTCATCAGGCTTGACTCTTAGAAAGGTAGTGGAGATATTCTTTACATCTTCATATGCATCTGTTGGCCTGGGTGAGATAAGTGAGAGAGGGTTCTGTTGTGTCTGTGTGAACCTTCGGGTGCCGATGTGTGTATGTGTGATTGTGTGTTTTTTGTTGAAGTGTTTGAATGTACCAGTTTGTGTGTGTGTGTGTGGGGGGGGGGAGCAGTGAGATGTTATCTGTAGGCAGAGCATCAGACAGGAGATGAAGTGGAAGAGGCCATATTAATATCTTAATAAATATTTCATCTGGAATAGTTTAGC
>NC_137924.1:34963425-34975925 GCF_963457725.1 Sprattus sprattus
AACTATCTATCTGTTTCTTTCACAAACTTAAATAGTGTTGCAGCTGTTTGTGAGTGCTCTCAGGTTTGCCAAACGTGTTGACGTTATGGAGATGTTATTTCACTGATTCTGGGCTTTTGACATGGGCTGTCATAAGCTGCACACTTGTTTGCTTTAATGCACATATTAAAGTCGCAGGTCTGCCAGGATGCATTAGCACACATGCTTACGCACACACACTCTCTCGTTTCCTCACGCCCATAGTTGACAAGTGCACGTGTTTGTATATTAATGGACTTGAGCAATGTGTTTTCAGGTTCGCCAGAGGTAGGATGACAGACTTGGGAAGCATTCAGAGTAGTGTTTATGTCAGCGCTAGTATTCATGTCACTACCGTTCACCATGGGCAGAGAGATGCTGAGATCGGTGTCAGAGTAAGGGAATCAGACTGATGATGAGGTTTGTGAAAGCACACATAGATGCTCACACAACGGTGCTTTTTGTGTTTGTGAAAGCACACATAGATAGTCAGCAAAGGGTTTTTTTCGTGTTTGTGAAAGCACGCATAGATAGTCAGCAACAGTGATTTTTGTTTTTGTGAAAGCACACATAGATGTCGTGTTTGTGCTGGACTAGAGTTAAGAGGAGTTCACATGCATTTGAACTGTATTGCCGGACCAGACGGATCCTGTTGAAATGAAAGCCCACTGTGTAAGCTGATCACAGGAAGAACAGCTATACAGTTCCACACATTTCCTCATATTCATGTTAAGGCCTACACATTTGTATCCACCATCAGTCTTGTGTGTATCATGGATATATGCCGCATGGATGCTAATGTGTTTTATCCTGATGCGTAGATTCATTCATCTTCTTTGTTCTGATTCTCTCTTCTCCACCTCCCTTCCCTTCTAACACTCCCCCCTTTTTTCTATATTTCTCCCGGCTGGCCCCAAGCAGATGGGTCCTCCCTTATGAGCTGGGTTCTGCTTAAGGTTTCTCCCTATTAAAAGGGAGATTTCCTTGCCACCATAGCCTTAGTGCTTGCTCCAGGGGGCTCAGGCTCTGGGCTCTGTAAAGCGCCTTGAGACAATTTTGAATTGTTATTGGCGCTATTTAAATCAAATTGAATTAAATCCTTTATTCTCATGCACTCTTGTGCACACTCATACAACCACATACAGACACACATACAAACACACACACATTATAGACTCCAAAGCACCCTTCAGCTCATCACACACACACTTCAGAAAGCCCTGACAGCCTTAATAATGGATTGTGGCTACAGGTGAGCAGTGGGGAGTCTCTCTGGGTTGGCACACACAAGAGAGGACAAACACACCGGCTAACAAACAAACAAATAAAAATAAATAAATAAACAAACAAACAAACATGCATGCATGGTGGAGCCTGGCAAACCTGTCACCATCACCATGCGCAAACCCCCGTCTCCAAAGAGCAGCATACATTTTCTTTTCCACAGGAGCTAATTAACCCCAGGAAATAATTACACACAATATGCAAATGGTGTTTAGATGAATGTGCGGCCTCTGTTATCAGTGCGGCGGCGAGGCAATCAGGAGAGAGCGCCAGAGAGAGAGGATGGGTTGACAGGTGTAGGGCGCTGTGCCCGCGCGATAAGGTGGCCACCCACTCCCACACCCACACCCGCGTGCCCGGCGATGCGCTTGTACCTGTCCACCGCGGCAGCCGTGCGTGCCGCCAGCCCACTGACACAAACACCGGGCAGAGAAGCGCCAAACAATAACCAGAAGACTGTTGTGTTTGTGAGAGGGTGAGGAAGAGAGAGCGGAGAGAGGGGAGATTACAGCAGCCATGTTTGCTGTTGGGGTTTGAGTGTGTGTTGACTGTGATCATTATGAAAAGGTGCTCTCAGGGGTCTGTGTGTGTGTGTGTGTGTGTGTGTGTGTGTGTGTGTGTGTGTGTGTGTGTGTGTGTGTGTGTGTGTGTGTGTGTGTGTGTGTGTGTGTGTGAGCAAAAGAGAGAGAGACAGAAAGTTTTCATGAGCCCTTATGAAGGCTGAATTTCTGTTATCTGTGATTATATCATCACAGACCTGCCTTAAGGGTCTCAGCCTCAAGCATAGGACAGGGTCAGAGGAAAGAGATGTCTGCAATGTCGAGATGAGAAGTCACTGAACTGTGTGTGTGTGTGTGTGTGTGTGTGTGTGTGTGTGTGTGTGTGTGTGTGTGTGTGTGTGTGTGTGTGTGTGTGTGTGTGTACGTGTGTGTGTACGTGTGTGTGTACTTGTACACCAGTAGGGCTTGATTATGAAACCAAGGCCCTTAGATGAAGCGTGACACGGCATTGGAGCACAGAACTTCAAACAGCTTTGATGTCACAGACCTTCAGACAGAGACACTCTCCCTCTCTCTCTCCCTCCATCTCCCTCCCTCCCTCTCCCTCTCTCTCTCTCTCCCTCCTTCTCTCCTCACCCTCCAGTCAGACTGGCTGGGCGGGGCTAGTGGGCTTTCATGCCGTTGCATCACACCTGAACACTCTTCCCCGGCAACCACCCCGCTCTTTATTTACACTCAATAAACATGAAGAGAGAGCGAGGGCCACTCCACTGCACCTGTCAGGCTGCTCGATGCTACATTGATCCTCCCCTCTCTCTCAATCGGCCGCCGCGCCAAGCTAACCCAATTTACAAAGGCAATGGGGGCCCTCTGCCTGTCCAAGGTTATGACATTTCAATGATCACTGTGCATTTGTCTCGTCGGCCGCTTTGAGGTCTTCATGCCGAGCCCAAGTGCAGAGTGTTCCCTGGGGTGTAGTGTGTGTGTGTGTGTTTGTGTTTGTGTTTGTGTGTGTGTGTGTGTGTGTGTGTGTGTGTGTGTGTGTGTGTGTGTGTGTGTGTGTGTGGTGACTATGGTTGTAGTGACTGCTCAGTTTGTTTTTGTTCTGTTTCTGTATTGATCCCAGTTGTTGGTGGTGTATTCTGTGGATGTGAGGAACTCAGGAAAGGCACATTTATTCATGCTAGGTAGTGTGCACTGGTTTAAGGCTAGAGCGGTTTCAGTGCAAGGGGTTGTGTTAAGTCTAGTTAGGACTACCTCTACAGGTTTTCTTGAAGTTGGCATGAAGTTAAAAAATGTCCCTGAGGCTGAAATAACAAGGTTTAATTTCACACAGTAAGGAAGAGAGCCCATGAATTCACCTGTTCCTGTATTTGGTCTTCACAGCGAGCACATTCCCAATGAATGGGTGTCGTTTCCAGTGTTGTGTCACCCCAGATACCATCTTATCCCCGAGATACATGGAAGAATGGCCGTTTGTTTGCTTTCAAAGCATGGCATAATCACACCAGCCTTACTATTCAGTCCTACTCTGTCTTTACACAGACCCCTCACCCTCAGAACACAACGCTACTCCAACTCACATCCTCTCCATCTCTCCATTTTCCTCCTCACTCAGAGACCAAATATATATATTTTTTCTTCTTCTCTCTCTCCCTCTCTCTAAACAGCGATCAGATAGCTGCATTTCTTCGACTTTAATTAGTGGCGGTTGCGTGGCTGCTCTGGCTCGGGGCGTCCCGTCTCCCGGTGACCTTCCTGTGGTGTCGGCTCCATTACGCCCAGCTAGCCCTTCAGCGGACCCTTATTGATCCGCTGGCAGCGCTACAAATGAAGATTTAAACCCAACAGCGCCGGGGCCTATTGGGTTTCGCATTTGGAATATGCAAGGGCTCATTGATCACAAACGAACGACTCGTGTTAACTCTTTGCCTCAATCTGTGTTTGTGTGTGTGTGTGTGTGTGTGTGTGTGTGTGTGTGTGTGTGTGTGTGTGTGTGTGTGTGTGTGTGTGTGTGTGTGTGTGTGTGTGTGTGTGTGTGTGTGTGTGTGTGTGTGTGTGTGTGTGTGTGTGTGCGTCTGCGTGCGCGTGAGTCTGTGTGTGTGGGTGCAAGTGGTTGCGAGATTAATATTTGGGTTTTGTTCTGTAATGTTTAGATAGCTGATTACATAGCATGAAAATGAATGAGTTAAAAACTAATAGATAAACAAGCTCAGGGCCAGATTTGAGGTTTAGAACTTGAATCACGCTTGCCAAGGAAGCTGATAGGTAAGAGATAAACATTTGTAGAAACGCTCCTTCATATTTGATCATTCGATTGCAGTACCATGGATTTTTGTGTGTGTGTGTGTGTGTGTGTGTGTGTGTGTGTGTGTGTGTGTGTGTGTGTGTGTGTGTGTGTGTGTGTTGGGCTGAAGGGGGTTAGTGTGTGTAGGTGTCGTGTGTGTTTTAAAGGTCCATGGTCTGTTTCCCCATGCTGCTCTCGTACATCGTGTGTGTGTGTGTATGTCTATCTCTCTGACCTTCACTCTGGCTCTCTTCACAGGACAACAGCAGTCCAGAGGAGCACACCCTGTATGTGTGGGACAACTTTGTGTCCAGAGCGGCCGCCAGGAACATCTTCATCATCGCTCACAGCTATGGAGGCCTCTCATTCGTCGAGCTGGTAAGTCCCAGCAGATCCCAACCTACCTCACGTAGAAAGAAAACAATCCTCATCAAAATGAAAAGAAAAACATTTCTAAACTGGAGACGATCCATTGAAAAGTAGAAACTTTGCGCACACTGACTCATAGTTTTGATCCCACTCCGAGAAACAACACAAGTCGTTCTATGCCTCATACTAAAGCAGGCAGACTGAGAGTTAAGCAACAATACACAGAGGGCAAGAGAATGAAGAGACACCTTGTCTGTAAAAGTAGAGAAGAAAAAAAGAAAGAAAACTCTTCTGGAAACTATTTGTGTCTTCTGCTTCATTCACGCTGGGGCATGGCAGTTGGGGAAGCTGAGGTGATGTGGGGGTGTTGGGGTGGAGGTAGACGGTTGGGGAAGCTGAGGTGAGGTGGGGGTGTTGGGGTGGAGGAGGTAGAAGCTGAGGTGAGGTGGGGGGTTGGGGTGGAGGTAGACGGTTGGGGAAGCTGAGGTGGGGGTGATGGGGTGGAGGAGGTAGACGGGTGGGGAAGCTGAGGTGAGATGGGGGTGTTGGGGTGAAGGTAGACGGTTGGGGAAGCTGAGGTGAGGTGGGGGTGTTGGGGTGGAGGAGGTAGAAGCTGAGGTGAGGTGGGGGGTTGGGGTGGAGGAGGTAGACGGTTGGGGAAGCTGAGGTGGGGGGTTGGGGTGGAGGAGGTAGACGGTTGGGGAAGCTGAGGTGGGGGGTTGGGGTGGAGGAGGTAGACGGTTGGGGAAGCTGAGGTGAGGTGGGGGTGTTGCGGTTCTCCTCGGAGCTGGGCGCTATCTGAAGGGCTGATATTACGTAAGTGGGCCCCTGAGCGCTAGAACAGCAGGAGTTTAGGGTGGGCTAACCGCAGCCAGAGCTGGAGCCAGAGCTGGAGCGGTGGAGTGGGAGCAGGAGCCGGCTGACGCTGGCGCCTTTGATCGGCTGGCTCCTCTACCACCCTCTCCGTGAACCCAAATTATTTAAAGCATCTCTCTGCCTCTTTGTGTGTGTGTGTGTGAGTGTGTGTGAGTGTGTGTGTGTGTGTGTGTGTGTTAGTGTGTGTGTGTGTGTGTGTGTGCGTGTGCGTGCGCTTTTACCTCCATCCCCTATGTGTTTTTTACCTCTCTCTTGCTGACTCGTCCTCCTCTCCTCTCCTGTGTCTGATGCCGGCGGGGCCGTGAGTGGAGGAGCAGAGAGCTCTGGTGGAGCGAGGGAGGGGAGGAGAGGAGGAGAGGAGGAGAGGAGGGGAGGGGAGGGGAGGTTGGCGGGAGGTATGGGCTCTTGTCCCTCTGATAATTCCAGGAATACATTTTCTTTAAAACACTCACACACACAAACACACACACACACACACACAAACACACACACACACACACATACACGTACCTCTCAACCCCACTCCCCCACTCTGTTTGTGTTTTGTAATTTTAATATGGTCGTTACATATTCATGAAGCGTTTTGTCTGTGACAGCCTCAGCGCTGCAATGCCACGGTCTCTCTCTTTTTTCTCTTTTCTCCTTCTCTCGCTCTCTCTTTCTTTGGAGACTTACAGCTCTTTTCTTACTACCTTTCTTGTGTCCTGTCAGCCAGTTGTACAATAAGTTCGACACTCTGAACTTATTGCTCTCTCCCACTCCTCTGGCTCTCTCTTCTTCTTCTTTCTCTCTCTCTCTCTTTTCGCTCTATCTCTCTCTCTCTTTTCTCTTCCTCTCTTTACTCTCTCTCTCTCATGGTTGACATTGAGCCTTCAGCTAAAATAGGAAAGTCTACAAAGGCAGCGGTAGCTCCTCTGCCTTGAAGTCAGCACAGCTCGGCACCCTGGGAATCGGAGTCTGTGTTTTGGAGCGTTCCTCTCTGGAGGCTGCTGACACCAGTCACCTCCTGACTACATCTGAGCAGCTTACACCACACACACACTTAAAACACACACCACTATCAAGTCAACCTGGAAGTAGACCAGTGTCCGTGGATGAGAGGACCACACTGCTGAGAGCTTCGTACCAAAGGAAATTAGTTTGAATAAAATTGACAAACAGGACATGTTCCGTAGCTCATGCGTATGTATGTATGTATGTATGTATTTGGAAGGTATGTATGTATGTATGTATTCATTCATGCATGCATATGTAAGTGGCGATGTACACATGCGGGCGTCGCATTGAGATGCACATAACATTACAGTCTGCTGCGTATGGGCCACTGGAGGTGTTTAAATATAGACAACTACCCCACCCCACCCTATAGCCATTGCCTCAGGGGATGGGCTAGTGTGTGCCTTAATACATGGATACACAACCGTATAGGACTAGGAAAGTGTGTGTGTCAAATGTGCGTAGGGGATTGTGTGTGTGTGTGTATGAGTTCAGCCGTAGTTCTGTTGAAACCATGTGTTTTGTCACCTTCACTGGAGGGAACCTGCTCAGTTATCAGTTATCTTGACCTTAAACTCAGATGTCATTTACTATGACAAGCTCCACCCACACCCTAACCAGCCCCCTATAGCCTGTCCCCTATACATAAGTCCCCTATACACTTAACTGTGCAGGTCATGCTCCACTCTCATCCCCACTCTGCTCCTTATACCTTCATCACTATATCTCCTCCCTATACCACCCCCCCCCCCACTCGACTCCTTACACCTTCACCCCTATATCTCCTCCCTACCCCCCCCCTCCCCCTACCCCCCCATCCAAAATGCTTTTCCACCTTGTCTCACCCCATGACCAATCTGTCCAGATGCCCCTAACCTCCGGCACCAGCCCTCCCTCCCCGCCCCCCGACCCCCTTGCCCTCCTCTCTGCTCTCTCTCCCACCGCGGCGTCCCTCACCCTTTCATTCCAGTCCCTTTCCACTCATAAAGCAGCCATTATCTCCTACCTTTGAAGTCCTCTCCAGCCTAGGCCCTCTCTTCTGCCTCTGCGGCGGCGGTGGGCGGCGGGTGGTTTGGGCCGGTTGCGTAAGCGCCTCTCCGGCAGGCTGCTGGCTGCTATCAGGGCGAGCGCTAATAAAGGCCACGATCCTCCATACAACAGCTATCTCTCCAGCGCGGGCTTCTGGGGTGCAGGGGGAAGCAGTCCTCTACCCAATTGAAGAGAAAATGCTCCTCAGGCAGAAAGGGGAGGAAGAAGGAGGAGAAGAGAAGGATGTAGGGGAGGAGAGAGGGAGGAAGGGAAGAGAGGACTGTGCGTCACGGGAATGGACCGTTTGACACATAAGAAGACCTGCAGAAAACATGCTGTCCACGGGTTAATTACAGCCAGCCCTTTGCAGTTAATAAACACGTTTCTGATCAGGCACATCAAACGCCGCCCCCGATTAATTTGGCCTCTCTGCCATGCTCGTCTGCAGCGGCTCCTACCATGTAGCCCCCCCCCAACCCCCCCCCCCCCCCCACACACACACACACACACACACACACACACACACACACACACACACAGGGCGCTCAGCTGTTTCATTGCACTTTTTATTTCTTTTGGAACACTTCATAGAGTGTATGGACTAATTATAGTCACATCAAAGACCAGCTAACAGCCTTTGAATGAGAGAGAACTGCTGCAGGGGAGAATGGCTTTATGTCAGAGTGAGTGAACACTAGCCTCTTTTTCCTCCTCTCTCTCTCTCTCTCTCTATCTCTCTCTCTCTCCCTCTATTCTCTCCCTCCCTTCATTGGTGTCATTCTGACTGCTGCTGTCACCCAATGTTGCTCTCTCTCCTCATCAGCAAACATCTCACAGGTGTCGTTGTGGGAGAACATGTTTAAATATTTCAGGTTTAGTTGGGTCTGCTCTGTGGGAGTGTGTGTGTGTATGTGTGGTGTTGTGGCAGGCGTGGTGTGTGTCTCTTTGATTTGGTCTTGTGTCCGCTGTGCCCTAAACACCAGCCTACACCCTCAGGACACTGACCAGCCACAGCAGGCTCTCTCTCTCTCATTCTCTCTCTCTCTCTCTCTCTCTCTCTCTCTCTCTCTCTCTCTCTCTTTCTCTCACACTCACTCACTCACTCACTCTCACTAGTTCTCTCTCTCTCTCTCTGTCTCTCTCTCTCTCTCTCTACCTCTCTCTCTCTCCCTCTACCTCTCTCTCGCTCATACTTTGGAACATTTTCCCGCCCCCTTTTTGTGTTATTAATTTCTAGAGCAATAAAGTTTACGTTGGAAAGAGAAAAGCTAACTTCTTGGGGCCACTTCTACGCTCTGCTGTCTCTCTCTTCTGTGGGCTGGGGAAGTTTGTCTGGTCCCTGCTGGGATGGATGATGGTGGGTAAACCGCCCTGACCTCCCTCCCTCTCAGCCCCCAACTTTGGCACCATAACAGAGAGAGAGATGGAGAGAGGGAGAGAGCGAGGGAGCGGGCTTGTTGAGGAAGACAGGGTCAGCCTTATATAAGGACTTACGTAACAATGCATATGTCTCCCAACAAACTAATGTGTGGGAGCCAACACCAGCCTTCACTTCATGGAACTGCTGCTTCTACACACTCGGCACCCTGTACACCCAGGGTGGTGTTTGCATGTTTCTGTGTCTGTGTGTGTGTGTGTTTGTGTGTGTGTCTCGGTTTGTGTTTGTGTGTGAGAGAGAGAGGATCTGTGGTCTTTTGCAAGTAGTTTTAAACTGGTCTTGGTGTGTCCCCCTCAGGTGTTGCTGTTGTCCAGTTTCAACAGGAGCATAGGACACGCACAAGCCAAGGATCAATGAGTGAAGCGACCAGGGGGGAAAACTCTGGTGACCATGTGCAGAGTGGGAAAGAGAGAGAGAGAGAGAGAGAGAGAAAGAAAGAAAGAAAGAAAGAGAGAGAGAGAGAAATAAATAAATAAAAAGCAGAATGGCTAAGTGCTTTTCAGGCAGTGTAAGGCTGCCAAATAGCTGGTTGGTCAACTTCACTTCACTGCTCAATATTGTGCATCTTTTGGCAATCGTGTGTGTGTGTGTGTGTGTGTGTGTGTGTGTGTGTGTGTGTGTGTGTGTGTGTGTGTGTGTGTGTGTGTTGTGGACATTTAAGTCTTCCAGTCAAATTGAAGAAATCAGATATTCAGTCTCTGATTATCGTCTGATCAGCGTCTGCGTTTTCATAATGTTCTGAAGCATTGTTATGTGAGTGTTACTCAGAGAACCTGAGGGAACTGCTCCCCTGGTCTTAGTCAGCTGATGGGACTGCTTCCCTGGTCTTAGTCAGCTGATGGGACTGCTCCCCTGGTCTTAGTCAGCTGATGGGACTGCTCCCCTGGTCTTAGTCAGCTGATGGGACTGCTCCCCTGGTCTTAGTCAGCTGATGGGACTGCTCCCCTGGTCTTAGTCAGCTGATGGGACTGCTCCCCTGGTCTTAGTCAGCTGATGGGACTGCTTCCCTGGTCTTAGTCAGCTGATGGGACTGCTCCCCTGGTCTTAGTCAGCTGATGGGACTGCTCCCCTGGTCTTAGTCATCTGATGGGACTGCTCCCCTGGTCTTAGTCAGCTGATGGGACTGCTTCCCTGGTCTTAGTCATCTGATGGGACTGCTCCCCTGGCAGGGGTGAGTGGTAGCACTGGGTTGTGCCATCGGATTGTGGGCTGGCTCTCAGCCGCTGGTAGCGGTGGCAACTGGAGCTAGTGGCTTTGGCCATGCCAGCGAGAGACTCCCCCGTTCCTGTTTGAAGTAGCACAAAAGCACCAATGCAACAAAAACATGCCTGCCATTCTGCACAGCAGGACGGCTCCCTTTTCAGCGTGTATGGGGGTTTGTGTGCACAAGCGGTGGGTGTGTGAGTGCTTTTGTATGTGTTGCGCATGTGTTTAATGTATGTAATAGCCATTAATATCTATTGAGTTAAAAAAAAAGAGGCTTTCTGTTTTCGTTCCCAACCTAACATTACTGACGCCCCTGTGTGAGGGCCGCTGAATGCTCCACGCCTGAATAGACTCAGGGCCGTGCCATGGAAGACTGAAGTGATTTTCCATATTCATTGTTGTTTTCTCAGTTGAAGACGCTCCAGATTATGTTTGATTTCAATTGATTTGTGCTCAATTCTGAGGAGGCCCGTGTACATAGCCTCAGCTGGTCGCTACACAGATAGACCCAAGGCCTTTTTCCTCAGGCTCAATAAGGGAGCCGAGGCTCGGGTCTTAGAGGGGGCACGATTATGTAGAAATGGCCTTCACACGAATTCACAATCTCCTCTCCTCTTCTTTCCTCTCCTCTCCTCTCCTCTCTTCTCCTTTCCTCTCGTATCCTCTCTCTCCTCTCCTACTCCTGAGAAACATCACTAATTACTGTCAGCATCTGTCCTGGTCCTGCTTGCTCTATGTCTGTTTGTCTGTCTCACAAACACACACACACACACACACACACACACACACACACACCCCACCACACACACACACACACACACACACACACACACACACACACACACACACACACTGGAAATCAAATTTACAGTTTCATTTTTTTTTTACCAGATATACTCACATCACTCGTCAAGATCTGTAGTTTGCTACGGTAGTTTGCTTTTGTATGTGAATTACTTCATATATTAAGTTTTGATAATAATAATTTTTATTTTGTTAACCTAAATTTTTCTTAATTTCTTTTGAATTTATTGTAGGTATGCATTTAATGAATCTTTTTTTATTTTCAACCTTTGAAATTAATTTACAGACCCTATTTGCACAGAGAACTATATCTGGACACCACTATTCATGTGTTCATATGTCATTTATATATTTATGCACTCATTTTGAAATATATGTTGTTTTAAAAATTGTTATTGTCAAATTTCCATTGTTATTTTTGTATTCTGAGATTCCACCGTCTAGCCCCAATAGATGTGTACCCCCAAACGAGGGGCTGGCTCTGTGTGTGTGTGTGCTTGTGTTTTTTTTAATTGCTATCAATTTGCCGTCAAGGTGCATTACACTGGAGAAACGTCTAGACAGCTGCCTCCCGTGCCCAAACGAGGAGCAGCAAATCTATTTTGAGCTTAATTAGGAAGTAATCTTCACAGTGACCAAACTACCTGTGCCGTGAGCGCCAACCCGTACACAATCAGCAGCCCCTCGCCTCGCCGTGCCTCGTGCTGTCAGGCACATCAACTAGTTAATGTTGCACTTATTACGTGAGATTTACTGGCCCTCACTGTGACTTTAGGGTCTCCTGTCTTTGATTGGAACAGTCCTGTGCGCGGGGTGACATGTCAGCTGATTGCATCCATCAACCAGTAGGTCTGTAGGGTGAGTGAGTTAAAGTGACACGGCTGTCGGAGAGGATGATGTCTTATTCTGGTGTAGTTAGTAGCACCAGAGTGTTATTTGACCATTTTGGGCCTTTTTATCATTTGGCTTGTGCTGCTTAGCCGTGGTAATTAGCGGTTGGCTAGCAGCGTGACTGAGGCTAACGCTCTAAAGCGTATGGACAGATAATCAGTCTCTGTGTTTATTTTCATTCTAGTGGTTCTGCCTCTGTTATGAACCACAGGACTGCATGTGTGGAGTGAGCCGGTGATGAGCCTCGCTTTAGCCAGGTGTTTTTGAGTGTGTGTCTGTGTGTTTTCAACAGTGTAGTGAGAGCACCTTTTGATGTTGCGAATGTACTGATCATTTGAGTGTGTGTGTGTGTGTGTGTGTGTGTGTGTGTGTGTGTGTGTGTGTGTGTGAGTGTGAGTGTGAATGTGTGTGTGTGTGTACTCACACATGCATTTGTGTGCATCTGGTATGTAACCCTTTGGTTTTGCGACATGCGGGGGGAGTTGATATGATCGCTATCATTTGCATATCAATGCATATTGTAATGTCTGCCTGCATTACAATAAATGTGACATGATGATATGTATGTATGCACTTGGTTAAGCAGCTGCTTTTACGCCTCATCTTTCAATGTATTATACATAACTATGTTATATGTATGATTGCATGTGGTAGGCTCGTTTATCTGTGGATGTGCTATATATAATGCATACTATATATCATGTTTAATGCCTGAGTATATGTATCGCCTATTGTTACATTATATGTACAATATTTAAAAAGTATCTGAGTTAGATAGTCAATGTATGTAGAGCTTTGGAGG
>NC_137924.1:34980925-34985925 GCF_963457725.1 Sprattus sprattus
TGTTTGATTGTGTGTGTGTGTGTGTGTGTCTGTGTGTGTGTGTGTGTGTGTGTGTGTGTGTGTGTGTGTGTGTGTGTGTGTGTGTGTGTGTGTATGTTTTCACATGCTTGTGTGGATCTTGACCTCACTGTTTTTCCAGTAACACTACCTTACAGCTTACAGTGAGCCTGTTGGAGGTTACAGCCATCACCTCGCTGCAAGTTATTTTTGTCACTCGCTTTCTCACACACACACACACACACGTAGACATACACATACACACACACTTTATGTCAAGAGGGGAAAATACTGTTCCTCAACATGTAAAATTCTAAATCGAACTATTTATGCAAAATTTGAATCTTGTGTCTTTTTCTATCAACACACACACACACACACATAGTCTCTTTTCAGTTGTTCATAATAATTGTGAATTATTGATTTTTTTTATAAGTGATCAAAGAAGGGAAGTGAAATAAAGTGGAGATGTTCATTGTCAGCCGTGGGCAGACTCGGCGGGACAGCTGTGCGTCTTCATTGTTACTAGGTGTCAGACACACCACGGAACAAAGACAACGGCAGAAACCAGTCGCAGTCACCGCACACCATTGTATTAGAGAAGACTTGCTGTTTAAAAAAACACACTCGCACTCACACTCACACTCGCACTCATTTACAGAGTCCCCAGTGACAAGATAATCACCAGCATTCAAGCTTACCTTTCTGCCTGCGTGGATCCCTTCTGTGGCCAGAGAGCTAAATAAATAAAATGTTTCTCTATTCTCTATTTCTTTTTCTCTCTCTATCTTTTTTTCTTTCCTTTTCAAATGCCTCCTGCTGAAATCCCTAATTACCATTCTCTGACAGAGCTGACAGCACTTTAATAGTTAAAAAGAGAATTTGTGGCAAACAGGAGTGTGTGTGTGTGTGTGTGTGTGTGTGTGTGTGTGTGTGTGTGTGTGTGTGTGTGTGTGTGTGTGTGTGTGTGTGTGTGTGTGTGTGTGTGTGTGTGTGTGTGTGTGTGTGTGTGTGTGTGTGTGTGTGTTTTCTTGGGAAGAGGTCACCATGGGTTTATTGAAGAGTTTGTTCTCCGCCTGGAACAGAGTCAACCCCGTCTCGGTGCATTGTTTGAGTGATGTGGTCCCTTCTGGTAATAATATCCTTGCTAAGAAAGCATGTTGATGAGCATTGTGCTAACTATGAAGTATGCAATTCAAATAATGGACAAGTACCCATAGAGGCATTGTTAGAGCTAGTGTCGCATTTTATCTCTGGATGTGGAGGAAAACAGATTCCAATTAACACAAACTCCTTGTGTGCAACTCTCTAAATATTATTGCAGAAAGTGTCATTAACGACATTCAGGTTGTGTGTGCGTGTATGTGTGAGTGTGTGTGTGTGTGAGAGAGAGAAAGAGAGAGAGAAAGTGTGTGTGTGTTAGTTATAGTGCTTATTAAAGTTGTTTAGCGTTGTTTGTCGTCTCCTCTCAGTCTCCTAGTCTCCAGCGGTGTTGGCCGATCGCCGCGTCTCGTGTATGTCTCTCTCTTTCATGTGTGAAGACATAGGCGCTTGTCTACTTGAGGAAAGTGAGGAATGTGATATGCATTAATTGTGTGAAATATCAACTCTATACATTTCTGTTGTCTTTAAGTGTGTGTAATATTAAAAGTAGAGGAGAATCCAGGGAGAAAGTGCACTACACTGGAGAGGGAGAAGAGTTCAAATGTAGTATACAAAGTTTTTTTTTTTTCCTCCCGTGAAGCTGTGCTTCCTGTACTGTACGTGTGTTCACAGGATTTATTTTGTGTGCTCTTTTTTCTAAATTGATTAACTAAGAACCATTACCATAATTGAGTTACTTAATATGTTTTCTTAATATATGAATACATAGGCTTATCTTATATGCCATACAGGTTATAAGATATTTATTATTTTCAGTCGTTTGTGAATTAGATAATAATTTTTTTAAAGAATATGGAGCACCGGAAAGGCTGGGAATTTCCTTGATTCCATCTTTTGATTAAGTGGCAGACTTCATTAACTCATTCAAACTTTTTCTAGTTATATTAAAATTGAAACTGGAGGGACCTATTCTGGAGGAACCTGAAGTAATAATCTTTTCTTGACTTAAATATCTGTTCTATTTAGTCGACTGCATTTTCTATGTGTCCCTTTGCGCCTTACCATAGTAATTAATCCCGTTGTCTCGGAGTTTGATAGTGTGTCACCTGCTCAGTAGAAAAAGAATGTTCTGATCGATATGGAGTTTCTAACGTACATTATATTTAGCATGTGATAATTTGACAGTTCTTTTTTTCTTTTTTTGTGGGACACAGCTATCTTTTCACCTCTCAGCAAGCAGATGTGTGTACGCACATGTAATGGATTTTCTCTCTCTCTCTCTTTCTCTCTCTTTCTCTCAAATAGTAGCTGTTGGCTATGCAAAGTTAATTTCAGATTGCTGTAAATTCCCATTAATTCTTGGAGCCTGTTCCTGGCTCAGGAGGGTATCAGGGACTCCTGTCCTGTTTTGGGACCCACAAGTTTCTCCTCGGCTGAGGAGGCGGTGCATTCACAGGTCCCCATAACTGATCAAAAACATGGCCTGTCATAATAATCAAGCAAAGCACTCGACCCCAGTTGGAGTGGTGGATCAGGTTCATACTTGCCATTTTTATATATATTTATATGTGTGTGTGTGTGTGTGTGTGTGTGTGTGTGTGTGTGTGTGTGTGTGTGTGTGTGTGTGTGTGTGTGTGTGTGTGTGTATATATATATATATATATATATATATATATATATATATATATATACACGTACAAAGTCACTTATATGCACCTACAAGCAGACAGATACATGTACAATGGTATGGAAAGTTATAATTACCTTTCAGTGCAAAGTAGGATAGGCTTAAATAGCCTTTCAGTCAGTATGTGCGTGTGTGTGTGTGTGCGCGCGTGTGTGTGTGTGTGTGTGTGTGTGTGTGTGTGTGTGTGTGTGTGTGTGTGTGTGTGTTTCTCACCCTTCTTGGTCGTGTCTTTCCCTTCTCTCTCCTCCTCTTCCTTCTCCTCTTGTTGTTGAACATGTATGGTGAGTCCTCCTGATGTTAATCAAACGTGCGGTGGAGTTTGAGTCCCAGATGTTGTCCTGCTTCCCTGGTTGTGGCTCTCTCACACACAAACAGGCTGGTCCAGGGGAAATAAACACTCACAGATGGAAGTGTGGCCCAGGAGCTTACCATCGGTCCGTCTCTGCTGTTTAGTGTACATTTAAACAGAGGAATATTATCAGTGTTTGTTTACTAGGCACTTAGTTGGAGCTGAAATAGTGGCGTTATTGTGGAAGCTTTCAGTGTAATGGCTACACAGAGTGGACAGGGCCATTTCCTAAGAGGCAGTTATGTTAGTTGTTCCATGATCGTGCTGGTGGAGACTAAATGTGTGTGTGTGTGTGTGTGTGTGTGTGTGTGTGTGTGTGTTTCACACAGACCACCCAGCTTTTTATAGAAAAAATTAAGTATTATTCCTAACCAAGTATAATCAAATTTTTTATGTATTCAGCTATGTCTTTGTTTTTGTGTGTGTGCGTGTGTGTGTGTGTGTGTGTGTGTGTGTGTGTGTGTGTGTGTGTGTGTGTGTGTGTGTGTGTGTGTGTGTGTGTGTGTGTGTGTGTGTGTGTGTGTGTGTGTGTGTGTGTGTAAGGTTTCATTGTGCGAAGAATGGGTGGAAAGACAGTACGTGCTGTAAACACCTCTATCTCAAGCCTCACAATGCACGCTTACACACACACACACTCACACACACACACACACACACACACACACACACACACACACACACACACACACACACTCACTCACACCTTTCCTCTGAAGGAGACATAACCTCCCTTCATGGGGGCCCCAGCCGGTACGTGTCACTGGATCCCTGACTTACGACAGCGCTGAGCCCAGACAGGACAGACGGAGAGGGCAGAGCAATGTATACTCTCTCTCTCTCTCTCTCTCTCTTTCTCTCTATATCCCTCTCTCTTTCTCTCCCCTCTCTCTTTCCTCTCTCTCCTCTCTCTCTTTCTCTCCCCTCTCTCTCTCTCTATCTCTCTCGGTTTCTCCTCTCTCTCTCTCTCTCTCTCTCTCACTCCGTCTCCCGCCACAAGCCAGTGATCCAAAACTATGTTAAAACAGGGTCATCCCCTCGCGTCCACTTAAAGCCTGTCACTTTAACCTGCTCTGAAATACTCTCAGCTATTACCGTATCTTATAAATCATTAAGAAAGTTTAATTATACGAAAATTTCATGGAGGAAACGGGCAGGGGCGGCACAGGGGAAGGCTAGTTTAATGGGCCAGCAAGTCCCAGCCCGGAGAGGGAGAAAATATTGAGGTTAGGATTTTTCTATTTTCCTGCAGCGCCAAAGGGCTTGGTAGACGGTGCGCCGGCCGGCCGTGGCCTAGTCCACATCCATTCGCCGACTAGCCTGTTAAAATAAACTCCTCGTTTCAGCTCAAGAGACACTCAGCTAATAATAAATGCTCACGCCGTTGTGAGTGGAAGCTCAAAAAAGAAAGGGAAAAAAAGGAACATTTTAAAGATGAAGATGTTGTCATTGCACCTTGGGTGGCAAAGGTTTTCTTAACTAAGATATCTCCTAATTAACGCAAGGGTTTAATTAGCAGGCGGGACAGTGGCACCACCTTATTCAAAATTGGGACTTCAGATCGCGAATTAATGTTACAAGTAATACTTTAATTGCCGCTAACGCGTCATTCGTAAACATCAAAGTGGGGTTGTGGACAACTGTGCATGCATGCTCTCTGAAGAGATTGTATATCAATTTAGTTCCTCCCCGGAGAACAGGAAGGCGTTAATTTTATTCATCAAGCAACATCTAAACGGGGTTATTAAATGGGATTTTAGTCATCTTTGATGTTGAAAAAGCATTCTCCATCCAAAATCAAAACGAATGTGCTTTGAATGGGGCGGAATAACGGTTCAAAAACTGAATTACGGTGGCCATCCCTAA
>NC_137924.1:34990925-34993425 GCF_963457725.1 Sprattus sprattus
CAAGGTCTGGGTCAATTTACATTAAGCTGAGAATAGTTTGCTAACTTCTGGGTTTATAAGAAAAGAAAGACACACACACACACACGGACAAACTCTAAAAGTACAGAAGAAGTACTCTACTTAATGCGGCACCACTAATAGGCCTATAATGGTTATATTTTCTCCTTAGCATACTGTTTCTGATTAGTCACAATTCACATTGATGAACAGGTGGACTGACAGACAGATAAATATATACATACATACATACATACATACATACATACATACATACATACATACATACATACATACATACATACATACATACATACATACATACATACATACATACATACATACATACATACATACATACATACATACATACATACATACATACATACATACATACATACATACATACATACATACATACATACATACATACATACATATTATCAGATAGACATAAAGGTAGATTAAAAAGATGAGTAGGTTAATAGATATTTGTAGATATTTTAGATAAATGGATATTTATAGAATATTTGATATAAATGTCTGACATGGTATAACATGCATATGTAAAAGAGAGTTCTCTTTGTTGAGAACTGTGTTCTTCACGTACTTCGTGTGTCTGTGTGTGTGTGTGTGTGTGTGTGTGTGTGTGTCTGCAGCTGAACGATGACCCTTCCCTGCCTCTCCAGGTAGGGTCAGAGGTTACTCGCATGGTTTCCTAGCAGTCAGTTTTCCAGTGTGGTTTAGCAGAGCACCAGGGTCAGTGTGTGTGTGTGTGTGTGTGTGTGAGAGAGAGAGGTGATGAGGAGTGTGTGAGTGGAGGGGTAAGGGGTGTGTGTGTGTGTGTGTGTGTGTGTGTGTGTGTGTGTGTGTGTGTGTGTGTGTGTGTGTGTGTGTGTGTGTGTGTGTGTGTGTGTGTGTGTGTGTGTGTGTGTGTGTGTGTGTGTGTGTGTGTGTGTGTGTGTGTGCGCGCTCAGGGGCTGGCACGCTGCCCTACTGTGGCAGGAAGAGAGGGGGGGCAGCCACACATTCTCACTGGCCGTGGTGCCCCTCTCCTCTGAGACCTCTCCAGTTTCCCCTCTGTCCATCACTCCGAAAAATACTCTAGATTTCAGCCTCTCTCTTTTTCTCTCCCTCTCTCTCCCTCGCTCTCTCACACACACATGCAGACACACACACTCTGGAACCTCTTCCTCCCTCTCTGCCTGGGTCCAGATGCCCATTTGTGGACGGGGCGAGACAGCAAATGTTTCAACATCTGTCTCTGTTGGTTTTTTGGTGCAGCAAGGAATTCCACATGTTTCCTTTTTTCTGTGCTTCCTCCTTCTGAGGTTCTGAGGTGTGTGTGTGTGTGTGTGTGTGTGTGTGTGTGTGTGTGTGTGTGTGTGTGTGTGTGTGTGTGTGTGTGTGTGTGTGTGTGTGTGTGTGTGTGTGTGTGTGTACTGGATGACCACAGCTGTCTGCCTGTCTGCTGTACCGTGGCTGCAGGTATATGTAATGCGAAGCTGGAGCGCTAAAACAGCGGGATGCTAACCGCACAAAAGCCCATGTGGGCTGAGGAGGAAGTGTGCGTCTGTGTGTGTGTGTCTGTGTGTGTGTGTGTGTGTGAGGAAGCACGCCAGGAATGGAACAAACTATTTAGTCCGCCGACAAAGACAAAACTATGTTATGTACATACTCCCCATCTTAGCATGTGGTTGAAGGGTGGGAGATATAAACCGTGGTGGGCGGGGACCAACAGGCCATCAAATAGCAGCTGGGGTTTGTGTGTGATGCGGAAAGCAGGAGGATAATTTGTCAGCGGTGGTGCCTTACATGGCATTTTGCTAACCATATATAGTTTTGGGTTGTGTTGTGTGTGTGTGTGTGTGTGTGTGTGTCTGTGTCTGTGTCTGTGTCTGTGTCTGTGTCTGTGTCTGTGTGGTCTGTGTGGTTTTCCGCGAGTTCACTGAAATGCATCACTTACAGGATAGCACTGTATATCTTCTGCTACCGTGACTCCGGCCTATGGAGTGGAACATGGATGTTCAGAATCAAATGGATTCTCTTCTACCCTCCACCCTGGCTCTCTCACTATTTCCATCTCTCTCTTTGTCTCTGTTTCTCCCTCCATCCAAATAACCCATAGGCTTGCCTGCTAGACTCTCAGATCCTCCTGTTTAGTAAATGACCTTGTGAACTTCCAATTAGAAACGGGTGTTTGAAGTTTGCACTGCAACCATTAAAGTGTGTGAGTGTGTGTGTGTGGGTGCATGATTGCATGTTTGTATGATTTGGTCTCTTTGTGCATGATTTTAATTAGCTGTCTCTCTGTGTTTGTGTACATGCACATATGTGGTACGTGTAAATATATGTTTGCTCGGGTGTGTGTATATGTATGTTTGTATGTGAGTCTGCTCATGAAGGAAATTAAAAGTTTTGTGTGGTTTTGTGTTGTGTGTGTGTGTGTGTGTGTGTAAGCGAGAGGGAGAGAGAGCTTGCCCTTATGCACATATGCATGTGG
>NC_137924.1:34998425-35013425 GCF_963457725.1 Sprattus sprattus
CAGTGTAGGCTAGTGTTTGTATTTTTGGTATGGTTTGTGAATTTACCATTGTGTTGTGAATATGGTGTGTAATCTTTAAGCTTACTGTTATCAAACTAATTACTACTAATTTTTCATAATAGAATAACAAAATGTGTTATTATTATTGTAATTTGTATTATTATTATTATTATTATTATTATTATTATTATTATCCATTTTATTCTATGATAAGAAATCGTATCCAGTTCCATTTTGGATGTGTTACATTGCATTCAGTCCCAGCTACTCTGTGTAAGGAGAACAAAGAGTTTGGTTATGAGTTTGTGTGTGTGTATATGATGGTGTGCACACACTGTCTCCCTATGGACACACACACACACACACACACGGTCTCACACACACGGGGATGACACGGCTGTGGGTTTGGGTGGGGTGGGGTGGGGTGGGGCGGGGCTGTGCTGCTGACCCCTGGGTAGCAGAGGGCTCTGGGGGCTGACACAGGCTGACAGGCGGAGGTGTGATGTGACCCGAGGTTCTGTCATGTGTCTGCCAGAGGGGTGCGTGTGTGTGTGTGTGTGTGTGTGTGTGTGTGTGTGTGTGTGTGTGTGTGTGTGTGTGTGTGGTGTGTGTGTGTGTGTGTGTGTGTGTGGTTGTGTGTGTGTCCAGGGCGATGGGACCATCGAGCGCTTCTTTGTCAGGAACTGGAAGCCTTACGAGGACATTGTGACTGTGTGAATGTGTGTGTGTGTGTGTGTGTGTGTGTGTGTGTGTGTGTGTGTACGTACATGGGGTGCGGTACGGTGTTTGTATGAGATAGGGATGGCTACACTGAGGGGCTGGGGGGGGGGGGCCAGTGAGGGTCTTCACTGTGGCAAGGGCGGGTCACTGCTTTGTGAGAGAGGACCCCCACATACACAAACACACACGCACACACACACACACACACACACACACACGCCACCCCACACCCCCCATCCAGGCTGCAGGCCCCAGAACAAACAAGCTGGTCTGATAAGCGGCGCTTCACAAGGCCAGCTGCTGGTGCTAATCTGCTTTACATTGCTGTTCGCTTCGATTTCAACTTTTATCTTATCGGCCGAGCAGAGTTTCCATACATTCCTGTGGAAGCCTCTTCTCCTTGACATCGCACCCTACTCACACATACACACACACACACACACACACACAGATTGAACAAAGAGTCGTGGTGTTGTGCCTGCATAATCTATGCACAGCAACACAAACACATAGGAATCAATGATAATATAATGAGATGGGGGAGGCTGAATGCTCATAGGCTGGAGCTTATTAAACCATTCTGGATGACACGGTGGCCACCTGGATGAAGACAAAGAAAACCCAACTGTCACGTACATATGTGTGTGCGTGTGCGTGTGCGTGTGCGTGTATGTGTATGTGACAGTGTGTGTGTGTGTGTGAGAGAGAGAGAGAGAGAGAGAGTATGTGTGTGTGTGTGTGTGTGTGTGTGTGTGTGTGTGAGTGAGTGAGTGAGAGCGAGAGAGGGAGAGAGTGAGAGAGGGAGAGAGTGTGTGTGTGTGTGTGTGAGTGAGTGAGAGAGAGAGAGAGAGAGAGAGTGTGTATGTGTGCACTTGTGTGTTTGCCTGTGGGGTCAGTAAGGGTGACACTCTTCCTCCCCACCCCTCAGCTCTGCACCCATCGCCCCCCCCCCTGTAGTGCCAGCAGTTCTTTGGCTGCACGCTGCCAACCTGCCAGCGCCCCCCCCCCAGCTGTCCTGGGCACATGTTGGCAGGGCTTTAATTGCTTGTTCGTGTTCCCCTCCACCCCTCTGCCCCCCTACCCCTCTCTACAGCACTGCTGCAACTGGGTGTCAAGCTCCGAGCCACTGGATGCCCTGGTGGAGTCCATGCTGCCAGACTGCCCGCGCGTCTCCGCAGGTGGGTGGAGGTGGCGCTGTGTAGCCCTCCTCTCCTTTATTCCCCTCTTTCTCTTTCTCTTCCTGGCAGTCTCTCTGCTGCTCTCACACTCTCTGTTTGTCCAGTCTAAACAGTCTCTCTCTCTCTCTCCCTCTCTCTCTCTCTCTCCCTCTCTCTCTCTCTCTCTCTCTCTCTCTCCCTCTGTTCCTATCTGTCTACCTGATTCTGTGTCTGTGCATCTGTCTGTCTGTCTGTCTGTCTGTCTGTCTGTCTGTCTGTCTGTCTGTCTGTCTCACTCTCCTCCTGGTAATGATATAATTCAGCCTGTGGTGGCCCAGTCCCCGGGGCTTGGCCTCCATCTGTATTTGGCTGGACATGTTGGTGGCCCAATCCAGAGTAAGTGTCCTTAATGCGGGGGATTATTTGTGTAATCTGTAATCCGGGGCACAGGTCGGCGATGGGAGATGATGAGGTTGGTGCTGCAGTCAGAGAGAGAGAGAGAGCGAGAGAGAGAGAGAGAGAGAGAGAGAGAGAGAGAGAGAGAGAGGGAGAGAGAGAGGCAGGGCATTCCTCTTCCTCATCGTCTCCCTTACAAAGATACTGTACTTCAACCCACACACACACACACACACACACACACACACACACACACACAGTGAATCCCATCACAGCCATCTCCGTTATCTGATGGCAGATGGTGTAGTTACGGCTGCTCTGAGACCTGTCTGATGTGGTGGGTGGCCCACGGATATCTGGCCTCCAGTGAGTAATGTAGAAAATGGATAAAACATCTCCACTCTGTATGCATCTCGTGGCATCAGGGGACCGCCAGAGGAGCAGGAGAGATGTGGGATCCCGTAGGCTTTCCCTGCCAGTGAACTTTAAACCCCAAACCTGGATGACTCATAGCTCAACGAGGAAGAAGCCCCGTCTAGTTAACTATGTAAATATTTTTTCATGTCGCGTCCAGAGAGTATGATGTTTGGGTCTGGAGCTGTCGCCGCTGATGTAAACGCTGCACAACCAGTGTGTCTCGCTGGCAGCCAATCGACTGCAGAGAGGGTAGGGTCAGTGCTCATTTCCATGGTAACATGGGGGGAATGTGTTCTTAGAGCCACAGGGGTTTCTGGGAAAGCTTTGTTTTGTGAGTGCACACAACACACAACATCAGCGTGACTCCCTCTCTCTCTCTCTCGCTCTTTTTGTCGTGACACCCGCTCTGACTCACCCCGCCGAGGAGAGGAGAGGAGAGGAGAGGCCACCGGGGTCGTGACACGCACTGCTGAGTCGGGGCTTCGGCTGGGTTGGGTGTCACGCAGCGAGAGGGCTGTGGTCGTAGTTGCCTTGGAACATTCCAGAAGGTCATTGTACCTTATGTGTTATTAGATTATTTAAGTGATAGGCCCACAAAGAGCTCCTTTTCTTTCCACAGCTGACCACAGAAGAACATGTTGAGAGAAATGACTTCACACTTCACCTGCGTTTTCATAGCAGAATTTGGACAGGAAGTGAGGCGCATCAGGAGGAAGTCTGTTGTGTTCCTCTGGCTGCCATGAGGGCCATGCAGGAAGCGCTTTGGCAGAGCGGAGGGTCTGACTGAGGTGTGGACAGGTCTGTGTGTCACTCCTAATGGAGTGTGAAGTGTGGCTGTGCTGGTACCAGCATGCTTTGCTGTTGAACGAGCAGCGTGGGTGTCTAGATGGAGGGGTAGACGGGTGCATGGCTATTATTAATGCCGTCATTTCTTTTGTCACGTTTTTGTTTTGAGATCGTCGTCACTGTAGAGGAAACGGCGTGTTTTTGTGGTCGTCGTCTCCCGAGCCATGTGTCTGCTCCAGAGGGTCACCCGTTCAGCGTTGGCATGGCCGCTTCAGACTGGCAGACCTCTATCAGCTGGGCGCACGCCGTCGGAAAAATGCCGCTATACTGGAACAAATCTCCTGAACGTCTGCCCAGAGCACCCATTCTCATTCTCACTCGTTCTCTCTCTCTCTGTCTCCTCGTTTCTCTTTCTCATTCTATCTCTCCGCCAGCCTCTGCTTTGCCCAGGGGAGGGGGTGGGGGTGGCTCTGACCCCCCTAGCCTTTTGTGGGGAAACAGATAACCAGCCAAATGTGTGGTGGCCCAGTGGGGGGTTATTTCAGGGAGACAAGAGCACACACACACACACACACACACACACACACTGTTCGCTCCCACTATGATCGAGATGCCAGTCACACTGCTGGCATGCAGGGAGGTGTCAATGCTGGAATGATGAGAGAATATCTCTCTTTTTAATTCCTCTTTCTCTCTATCTGGCCTTCCCCTTCTGAGTGATCACTCGTGGCTCAGTCAGATTATTAATTACTAAAGCAGAATGGCTGGCCTGAATGTAAACAGTGATTAATGGTTAACAAAAGTAAGTTAATGCTTACCTGAACTGTAATTATGTGTACCCGATCCTTTACAAGCATCTGAAAGCAGTCTGGCAATTAACCCTCATTACGCGTACAACGAGAACACACTCTCCCCTTTGTTCCAAGCACACTCCTCCCTGAGATGGAGGGATGGCTTTGTCAGTTTATTTATTCCCCCTCTTTCTCTCTCTCTCTGCTTTTTGGGTGGGTCACGTGCAGAGCGGCGAAAAAAGATGACACCTTATTGTGAAATACCTCCAGATAGCAACACAATGCCACCTGTCTCATAGTCCTGTTGTACTCTGAGGCACTAGACTAGACAACACATGGGCTTTTCTTAGGCTGTAATTTGTCTCCTGAAAGCCTTCCCATGCTGAGGGAGAGAGCCCCTGTGAGAACGTACGAGGAACGCGTCTGGAGCGGCCGTGCAGCGCAGTAAAAAGTGTCTCTGACTGTCCTGACCTGACGTGGTGCTGATCTCAGTTCAGTGAAAAGTGTCTCTGACTGTCCTGACCTGACGTGGTGCTGATCTCAGTTCAGTGAAAAGTGTCTCTGAATGTCCTGACCTGACGTGGTGCTGATCTCAGTTCAGTGAAAAGTGTCTCTGACTGTCCTGACCTGACGTGGTGCTGATCTCTGAGGCTTGTAAGTCAGCCTTCAGTGTCGGGCCCTCAGCCTCGCTTTACTGACCAGCCCCATGATAACCCCCCCCCCTCTCTCTCCCTCTCTCTCTCCCTCTCTCTCTCTCTCCCTCTCTCTCTCTCTCTCTCTCCTCTTATTCCTCAGCCTTCCGCTGGTTTTCTCTTGGCGGGAGGAGAGGGTTTCCCGTCTCATCTTCCAGCCACTGCTGCCGTTCCTGCTCCCTGAGCTCCGGTCCCAGCGCTCGTCATCAATATACATATTGACATTATTTTATTCTCCAACTGTTCCGTGATCCTCCCATTCAGAGCACTTTCAATCCTTTCATTCCTTCCTCTCTGTTGGAAGGGAATCCCAGTTGTGTGAAGGTGGGGGGCATATTCCTGGTGGTGGAAAGGGGGTTGGTAGCGCGGGTGTGTGTGTGTGTGTGTGTGTGTGAAGGGGGCAATCAAAGTTTCATGGAGTGTTTTTTTTTTTGGCACCATCAGGGTTGTAATTTTTCCCCTCTCTCTCTCTCTCTCTCTTTCTTCCTCACTCGCTCCTTCTCCTCCTCTGCCTTGCGGAGGATCAGAAGACACAGCCTTCATTTTTTATTCCTCTTTAAAACCTGCGATGGGGCCTAAACCTCTTTGATCCACGCGCTGCCTTGCTGACTGGCAGGCTCTGACCCACTTGGCTCTTGGCTTGATGTAATGTGCCCTGCGTTAGCCCACAGAGAACCGCACGAGAGATCTGTGTTTGTCTCTCTTTACTGTAACATCCTCCATCTGCCTCTCTCTCTCTCGCTCCCTAGCCCTCTCTCTTTCACTCTCTTATGCACACACTGTCTTCACACAGCTGTCTGCGTCTCCCTCGTTCTCCCTCGTTCTCCCGCTCTCTTTCGTTCCCTCCTCTTTGTTCCTCGTCTCTCTTTCCTAGACGTTTGGGATGAGGTCAACCTCAAGCCCCTGAGGGAAGGCAAGTGGTGGAGCTTTTCTGGCAGGAAGAGGTTTTGTGGAAACCCAGAAGTCTCTTGCCAGGTCTATTATGTGTCTGTTCATCTCTCTCTCTATTTCTCTCTCTATCTCACTCCCTCTCTCTGTCTTCATTTTCACTCACTCGTTCACTTATCCCTCCATAGTGATGAACATCTGTTTGTTCCAGAGTGAGGCAGAGGACTTGACCGAAAGCGTTCACGAGGGTCAAGAGTGTTCCTGAGCCCTGTTCTATAAAGCACATGGGCGCCTCTTTTACCCTTGTTTATTTTCCTAACCCTGGAGGCAGTAAGGCCAGGCGCCTCCACATCGGCCCCGGCCATTATAACACCGCGATCAGCGTATCGATTTGTCACCGCGAGACGCGTTCCCCTGTGTGTTGTCCTCCCGGTGTCGTGTCATGTCAGTGAGGGGACCTGATCACAGCGTGGCTCTATTGACCGTCCGCCCCAGATCAGAGAGCCTGATAGACACATCACGGGATGGATGCCGCCGCTTGTGTATGAAAAGATAACAAAAACAACAACAACAACAACATATCCCTCAGTAAGGATAGGAGAACAAAAGGAGGGCGATATCCTTTTATGCTCCTTAAACAAAATCAATAGAGCGCTGTATGTGTGAGTACATGCCTCAGTGCCTGCTTCTGTGTGGATGCATGTCGGAGGTCGGAGTGCTATTGGTAGCAACCTGTCAATTGCCTCAGGTGTGTGTGTGTATTTGTGTGTGTGTGTGTGTGTGTGTGTGTGTGTGTGTGTGTGTGTGTGTGTGTGTGTGTGTGTGTGTGTGTGTGTGTGCGTCTGCGACAGTGGTTCTGATAAAGAGTATATCCGCACATCTTTTATGCTTTCACCCTCTCTCTCTCCCTCCCTTTATCAAAATTAAACGGGATACTAGTTGCTTAGCAACACAGCAGGCCAGGTAAAGCTCGGTAAGTTTCTGTATTCCTTTCTTCCTTTTATTGAGGTCAGGGTGCCAACAAATGTACATATGTGCTCTTAATGGGAGAGTGCGCCCAGCATTGTGGCTCATTGGACCAGTTCATATGTTGTGTCTTCATTTTGTGCAGATTATACAGAAAAAAGGCAAATATGGAAATAAAGTAAGTAAGTGCGTGTGATTGGCAGTAAATTGTTAAGAATATTAGTGCATATTAGGGCCCATGGTCAACTCAACATTATGACTCAAGATTAAAGAAAAGTACAAAGACAAGCAATGAGTACATTGTTTAAAATTGCATTGTAGTTTGGTAAGATTGTGTTTACTAAAGCATCGCTTGCACAAGAGCGTTAAAAGGAGGCAGGGAGTGGACTGAAGAAGACACAAGCCATTTTAAACAGAGATCCCTGTATATATCTCCATCTAGAAAAACCCACTGACCCAAACCAAGCCGGCATAATGCTGCCCCAGTATGTGTTTTCAGACACCGTACCGACGTTCCGGCAGCTGAGGCATAGCGTTTGACATGGCATCCTGCATGACCTATAAGGCTGCATTCAAGACCAGTCAGGAAACTGCACTAGATCGCCAGTTGAAGTTGGAGGTCTGACTCAGATACTCTGACAAAGGTGATGCATGTCATTACCAATATGGTGACGAACCTAACAGAGCCCAGCAGAGACCTTGGCTATATCAAAGGTTCCAAACTATTTCAAATGCCTTAGAAGATGCGTGAAGAGGCAGTGTGGCAAAATGAACAAGATAAAAGAGTTGGACATAATTATTGATGCCCAGCAGATAGAAGAACAATCCATTGATGAGTCATCACCACATTTCTGGTTTTACATTTGGCTTGAACGCATTTAAGTTGGAACTGGTAAATCATTTTGGACATTCCGAATTCTGAGTTGTCTGGAGTGCACCATAAAGCATAGCCTACCTGTTACTTTCAAAAACAATGACGGGTGAACTTGGTGTCTGCGGGCTGTTGCAAGCCGTGCACCTTTATAGCTATGTTCGGGAGTCAGGCAAAGTTGGTGTGCATTGTGTGCAACATGCTAATGCTCATCATAGCAGATGTGTTCTGACAACACAGTGGAGTCTTGCTTCGTTTCGGTTAGCTGCCAGGCTGTGTCGTTCCCTTATCCCGCCATTCCATCTCTCCCTTCTCCACAGACAGTGATTTAGCTCTGTGCCTACTTTCGCTGCCAGCTGAACGGCCTTTCCCACCCATTCCAAGTTTGTACATTTTATACAGAACGGGAGGTGGAATAGCTGCTCAACATTCCTGCCTTGAACAGGCTGTTTAAAGAGCTTTAGTTTGAGGAGGAGGTGTTGGGAGACTAGAGAGGAGAGATGTTTTATCTGGTAATTAAGGCATGGCACTCTAGGACAGTGAGATGTGGGCAGGCTTAAGGCTAGCACATGTCCTGAAGGGCCTCTCCCAGGGGAGTTTGTGACATTTTTTGAGAAGCTGTTGATATAATGATAGACCTGAAATACATACATGTTTACCACAAACCTGCATTTCTGTAATCAAGCCAGCTAGATATCATTACTCATTTTTCTTTTAGTACTTTCATATTCTTCAGTCACATATGTACTGTTATAATGTTATTGTCATGATACTTAATATCTCCCCATACCCGTCTGACACTGTTGTCTGAAACAACCATAAATTGAATTCACTCTGTTCCAGGCAGAGGCATAGAATACCTCACTGAAACGAGCCATTTGAATTTGAAGAGAGCTGCTTACTACTTTTCTAAGTCAGTGGAGCTGTCAAATTTCAAACCATGAATGGACTGAATTTTTGAGCCTTTTTTGGAATGCTGGACCTCCAGCAGTGGTACGTTAGAGTTCACACTAATCAAACTACCTTTAAACCCCTCTAAAGCCGTTTTGTCTTGTCTCGTCGCATGAATGTGAACTAGCCTGAAGGATCTCCTTATCACGTTCTGAGTGTAACTACCAAGTTACTCCGGAAAAGCGACTTACTCGTTACGGCCTGGCCAACAGAGCCGTGCCGCATTTGCATTGGGGGAGGAGAGGGGGTGGAGGCGGCGGTGGTGGGGGTTGCCAAATTTCATGGCAAGCTGCCGTATTTTAGCTCCCTCGTCCTTCCCCCACCTCCATCCCCCCCCCCCCCCCCCCCCCCCCTCTCTCTCTTTCTTTTTCTATCTCCCACTCAGCACTCCCTCCTCATCTGCGTCCCATCCCTTCCTCCATCTCCTGGAGAGGGAGCTTGGGCAGGTTCAGCAAGGTTTGTGTGCATCTCTGAGGCGCGGCCCTGCAGTGTGGCAGATTCCATAATCTCATTATCATCACGGCGCCAGACTTGCCCACGAGGGCCGGCCGCCTGTTCCGCCTTATTAGCTGCCCAGATATGTCCATTTGTCCTTCCGCCACCCGCTGCCCAGCCAATCACAGCAAGGGAAAGTTGCCGGCGAGTCTCCCCATCCCTTTAATAATAACTTCTTCAACCTATTACTGTTTTACCGGGAAAAGGGGGTGGGGTAGTGGGGGGGAGGAGGAGGCGCTTAAGGCGAGCTGGGTGTGTTTTCTGCACCATATGTATTTTAATCTAAATGACGCTGAGGGGTGTGTGTGTGTGTGTGTGTGTGTGTGTGTGTGTGTGTGTGTGTGTGTGTGTGTGTGTGTGTGTGTGTGTGTGCACGTGCGTGTCTGTGAGTGTGAGTTTGGATATTTGTGTTTGCACTTGTCTGCGTATTAATGCAGGGGTGTATTGTAGTGGCATCAGTAATGGAAGGGAGTGTTTGCTACTTGTGCCTGTCTTTAGGTGAAGATGGGACTCTTTGCAGGGCACCTGTCCACTTAGTTCACCAGTGGTCACACAGGAGGCGTTATGTCTGTCACCGGCTGTGTTTGTTATTGTGTTTGACATTAGTTTGTGCACATGCCAGCTCCTCTTCATGTTTGCTGTCTTTAGGGAATTGGTTCTACTGACAGGCATCCTACTATCATGTAATCTCTGTTTGTCTAATATGCATTGGAGTCAGTGACACACAGTTCAATCAGCATCCCCAGTCACTGAAATGGATGGAGGATTAGGGATGAAACCGGGGTCCATTCACAGGACAATAGCATCTCTCTAACCTACGAGAGTACACTCTCTCTACAACTAATACACACTCCTCTGGCCTCAGAATTCCTCTCTGTTATTTACCTCTATGAATCCCCCTATTCACGATCCCCTTTGTGTGTGGCCAAGCCTCTTAGAGGGCCGATGGCCATCCTCGTCTCAGTACAGTCAAACAGGGGCCAGTGGCAGATTAGGCAGCTGCGGGGCCACTGATCTCATCAGCCCATATGGTGCATCCCATAGCAGGGACAGGGCAGGAGGACCTGGGTTTAACCTGGACCCCGCGGCCCCAAGCTGACTGGAGTCGAGGCAGACTCAGAGCTACTGCCATGACCGGGCTCCAAATGGGATTGGGCCGATCCGATAAGGAGCACATTAAGACCATCGGACAAAAAGTGTTACCCCCTCTTTTTAAGTTTTCAACTCATTTCCATTTATGCTCCCACACACACACACACACACACACACACACACACACACACACACACACACACACACACACACACACACACACACACACACACACACACACACACACACACTCTCACTCACACACACACACACACTCTCACTCACACACACACACACACACACTCTCACATACACAAACACTCACACACAGGAGGTATTAACTGATTGGTAACTGTCTTACCGTCCTGTCTTACTCCCGTTGTGTTATGAGGCGAGCTAATGAGGTCAACCAATCCAGGCCAGTGGATACAAATGCATACAACCCTTAACTGCCATAATGATGTCCCACTGACCCAATACTTCTGAATGTTCCATACATGGATGTCCCACTGACCCAATACTTCCGGTCACTGGTTTTTTCCCTGGTGAACTTGCAATTTGTCCAACCAACAGCAGAAGTAACAGCAGCCTACTACAGCCTGTGTACCTACGAGTCTACAGTGGAGTTGAGCGCGTTTGGACACCATCGAACTGTTCAGTTGAGCCGTCTGAGAGCCAGTTCAATCACAGCCATTCTTCCATGAGCAGGCATGAATTGATTAAAAAAGAGTCCAGTGCCCCGCGGTTGAACCCCCCTCAGGGTTAATCCCAGTCATGTAATCAGATTGTTTACTCTGGTCCTCGCGGCCCTCCCTGTGAGATCGCCAGCTCATGCTCATGCCCGCCGACGTTAACCCTGTGGCATTAGCGGCGTGAGCCGCGCGCCGGGATTAGGGCTGCTGGTGCCGCCGTGGGAGCCGTGAGCCTGGAATGTGACGCCCGGTCCGAGAGGGGGCACGCCAGAGACGTGGTGTTCCAAGATGGCGGAGCGCGTTCACTTTTGCCGTGGTGATTGGAAGGTGGACGCTAATGGTGTCTTCAGGTTGCTATCTCTCGCGCCTGGTCTGGACTGTTTCTCAGTGTTGTATGTGTGTGCTACAGGATGTCATGGGGTTGCCAAGTTAAGCCTCCTGTCTTGACATTGGCTTGCAGCCACAAACTTATCCCCTTAGTCTGTCAGTGCTAAATTATGATGTCCCCCCCCCCCCCCCCCCCACACACACACATGCACACACGTACTCCCTGTACTCCTTGTGTACTTACAGAGTGGCGTGGACAGTCCTACAGGTCCATTTTCTCACGTAGTACTCCTCCTCCTCCTCCTCCTCCTCCTCCTCTCCTTCTCCTCAGCCTCCTCCCATGACAGTCCTTCTGTCTCTCTCCCAGTGCTTTTGACCTTAGTGTGAGGAGGGCGCTGAGCACTTTTCTCAAGGCCATATATATTTTTCCCCTCCGAGGAGTCTAATTGGTCTGCATGCTTTGACAGCATTGATAAGGCGGGGTGAGAAAGTGCCCGCTTAAAGTGGATATGACCGCAGGAATCATGATAATTACCATCAAAGCGGCCACAACACACACACACACACACACACACACACACACACACTTGAACATGTGCCTACACACACACACACACACATACTTATACTCATCCTGACAGAAAGGAAGCTGTAATGAATTAATTAGAGCCAGATGTGTCTGCAGTAACTTACGTTATTATTATGAAATGAATTTTGTTATTTATTAAAATGCATCATATTTTTCCCTTGATCGTGGTTAATGTTCCCTGTTTATTTAATCCACTTCTTTGAAAGGTGTGCAGAGGAGGAAAAGCCAATTTTTTTTCTTGTACAATTAAGATGTAATGAAATGCAAATGTTGGGTGATTGTTAAAGAAAATAGTGGGCAACAACAGAGCACACCCCATGCTCTGAGAATACATTAGAAATGTACGCAACTAAGGCAGATGATTAGAGAATCCACATCCTTGGAAGTCCTTGAGTTATACAATTATTTCTTTCTTTTTCTTTTTTCAGTGGTGGAGAATGAGATGAGTTATTTATATAAATGTGTAAACAAAGTTAAACAAACATTTCCCATTCTGAAGTTTTCGGGGACAAAGCACCGCAACCTTCTTCTCATCATCTGAACACTTTAAAACAATGTATATATACTATATAATAAATAATATACTATATAATATATACTATTTAATACAGTGAAATAGACACAAATAAATCATTCAAGAAGTCACTCCATGTCCCATCATCATTGTGGCAGTAGTCAGTCTGTGAGTGATGTCCATGGGCAGGGGTGTGTGTGTGCAGGCTGGGTGGGTGTGTGCTGTGGCTTGTACGAGTATTTGTGGCTGGACTGATGTAATATAAAGTGCTTTTTCTAGAGGGCCACTACACCCTGTGCCCTGACCTAATGAGATAGGCTGCACTGATCCTGCCATGATGCTATTACCCCTAATCCCCAAGCCCTTCTCCACCCCCCCATACACACACACACACACACACACACACACACTCACACTTACACAAACAGCGCTACCGAATGAACTAAGACCTAGGTACCTCCTGTGCCAAGACTGTTTTGTTGACCTGTCTCCCTCATGAACTTGATTGTGAGACGTATTGAATATGTGCTTGACTAAATTACCTGAGTATGAATGATGACCAATTGACTGTAAGGTTTCAATGCGTGTATGTGTGTGTGTGTGAGGGGGGAATGTATGCGAGGGAGAGAGAGTGAGAGTGCACACTGCAAAAATGCTTTTCTAACCTAGTGTTATTACTCTTATATTGAGATGAAAAAATCTAGCTGGTCTTGTTTCTAGCAAAATTGTACTTACCTAGTGCTCTTTGGTAAGGTTATTTTTGCCTATTTCAAGCCAATATTACTTATTTTAAGAAATCTTAACAAGCCAAATTTGCTTAACGCACTGGCAGCCAAATTTGCTTGTTTTAAGCCAAATTTGCTTAACGCACTGGCAGCCAAATTTGCTTGTTAAGATTTCTTAAAATAAGTAATATTTGCTTGAAATAGGCAAAAATAACCTTACCAAAGAGCACTAGGTAAGTACAATTTAGCTAGAAACAAGACCAACTAGATTTTTTCATCTCAATATAAGAGTAATAACACTAGGTTAGAAAAGCATTTTTGCAGTGCATGTGTGTGTGTGTGTGTGTGTGTGTGTGTGTGTGTGTGTGTGTGTGTGTGTGTGTGTGTGTGTGTGTGTGTGTGTGTGTGTGTGTGTGTGTGTGTGTGTGTGTGTGTGTGTGTGCCTTGGCTGGTTGGAATGTGGCCTTTTGCAGCAGTGTAATCTGGGTGGCCTTTGTGTGGCCGGTGTTATCACCTCTCCAGCCCGCTGCCGAGCAGAGAGGCAGAGTAGAAGCACACACCGCGAGCAGAGTGCACTGGAGTGGGTTTAAGACTTATCTAATCAGCTGAGTGCTGGATGTCCATTCCACCACATACTTGTGTGTTTGTGCGTGTGCGAGAGTGCGAGTGTGTGTGTGTGTGTGTGTGTGTGTGTGTGTGTGTGTGTGTGTGCGCGTGCGAGTGTGTGTGTGTGTGTGTGTGTGTGTGTGTGTGTGTGTGTGTGTGTGTGTGTGTGTGTGTGTGTGTGTGTGTGTGTGTGTGTGTGTGTGTGTGTGTGTGTGTGTGTGTGTGTGTGTGTGTGTGTGTGTGTGTGTGTGTGTGCCTCGTGTTATGCTCTCCCTAGAGCCACACCATCAGGGACAGATATTGCTTTCTCCTCACGTTATAGGGTCTGATCTGTCCTGTACAAGGGGAGGGTTCATCTGGTGTGTGACTTGGTAGAGTGACTGAAGGCATAGAACCATAAACAACAGAACATGACCATCTCAACTCTGATGTGAATGGTTGGTGGGGTCTGTCTGTCTGTCTCTGATGTCTGTGTCATAGAACTCTAAACAACAGAAAATGAACATCTCAACTCTGACGTGAATGGTTGGTGGGGTCTGTCTGTCTCCAAAAACCATAAACTGTAGAACATGACCATCTCAACTCTGACGTGAATGGTTGGTGGGGTCTGTCTGTCTGTCTCATGGTGAGACTTTGAGGGGCAGCCAGCGAGGTGCAATCAGAACCCCCCCCCCCCCCCCCAAAAAAAAAAAATTCCAAAACCATGGCGCCATTTTAATCCCCTTTTGTTTGGCTTTAGCATTGTGCTTCGGCCCCAGCTGTTGACATCCCGGCCCCACATTACCCACCAGCACTTGGGCCCAACTCCCCCTCCCCTTAAATGAAAAAGGGGCAACCAACCCCTCCAGTTCCTTGCTTCTGCCTCCCTTTAAAAGCCCTCAGCAGCCCAGGAGGAGCGCTAGCTGGGCCGGGCGGAGCCGTGGCGCCAACCAAACGCACCTCACGGAAGGGGGAGAGGGGAGAGAAGCGGCGGGCGAATGCGCCTTGGCAGCGGGCCCCACTATCGGACAGTAATTAGTATAGCTAACACCGGCAGATGAAGGGAGCAAATTCAGGTCAGCGCTGAGACTTCAAGGGTCTTATCGGGTTAAGGTTGGAGGGCAGCCTGGCCCCTCCCTGCCCCGGGAGGCGGGGGGAGCTTAATCTCCAGCCGTGCCTGCGCCTGATTTGCCCAAATCTGCACTGACCTTTGGCCGGGAGGTGTCGCTCCTGGTCACATGACAGCCCCGGCTCCCGCCTGGCCGGCCCTGCCGATGGAACACGGGACACATCTGTCCATCCAGCCCCCAAGAGCGCCGCAGTGAAATTCACTCACTGTGTGGTTA
>NC_137924.1:35018425-35027166 GCF_963457725.1 Sprattus sprattus
GGGGGGGGGGTGCAGGAATATAAACTCATGCGCTGCGGTCATTACAGCCTAGCCGCCAACCCCTCTCAACCTTGAGCCAGTCGATAAGCTATTATAGCCATGCAAATTGTGGCTAGATCACACACCTGACCTATCGGAATTATACTCCACACTCCAGCTGTCCGCTGCATGCATCATTATCGGCCCCATAGCAGCAATATGCTCTGTGTCTGCTGCCCAGCATCACCGGGGACTGTTTTGTCTGCGATTTAGCCCAGGGATACAAGACAAAAATGAGGACAAATTCATCTGTGCTTCTTTTAAGCTCGTGTTTATGCTTTTGGTATAAATGCTGGACCAAGTAGGCACTTGGTCTGCATGCTTAATACCATTGAGGTGCCAAGTGGTCTCTCTTGGCTGCGCGGGATGTGAGGAGGTAACTGTGTGTGTGTGTGTGTGTGTGTGTGTGTGTGTGTGTGTGTGTGTGTGTGTGTCTGTGTCTGTGTCTGTGTGTATGAGAGCCCTATGCAAACCCACCAGTGGCCTCGTCCTTGGTTATGTCAATGGGTGTCAGGTGTAGCCATGGTGGGGGGGGGGGGAGCAGTGCCGAGGCAGGCAGGGCAGAGCTTCAGTGGGCACAGAGATGACTCTGATAACCCCCCCCCCCCCCCCCCTCCTCCTCCCCGGAGGCCGAGCTTGTGTGGACAAGCTGATAACCTGCAGTCCTTGTACATGAGCTTGTGGGGGCGGGGGGAGGAGATGAAAATGTCCCTAAACAAACACAACTGTGTGGGCTGATGTGGCGACTGAGGCATTGAACATGGGTGGAGAGGTGAGCATGGCACAGAGGAGGGTAGGGTGTGAAGTAGACTGAGGCATTGAACATGGACGGAGAGATGAGCGTGGCACAGAAGGATTGTAGGGTGTGAGGTAGACTAAGGTTTTGAACATGGGTGGAAAGGTGAGCGTGGCACAGAAGGATTGTAGGGTGTGAGGTAGACTGAGGCATTGAACATGGGTGGAGAGGTGAGGCATAGAGAAGGGTAGGGTGTGAGGTAGACGTGCCAGAGGGGATGCAGCACCAGAGTCCCAGGCTGTCAGGGAACCTCGCTAACAATGGCAAATGGACTGTGTTTATATGACGCCTTCCCACTCAAGGGAGCACTCAAAGCACGAAACAGTTAATGTCTCACACGCACTTAATGTGGGCAGAGACGGCCATGCTTGGTGCCATGGCCCCTGCTTGCTGGGAGGCGTTAGGACTTGAGCCGCCTAAATGTTAAGTGCTCTAAACGTTTCCTCAAGCCCAGCTGATCTGCTCTCGCTGATGGCTTTCAAATGAAAGGCCAAATGTGGCTACTTCCGACATTTTCCTAAAAATACACGAATTTGTTCCACCATGTTCTCTCACTCTCACTCTCACTCTCTCTCTCTCTCTCTCTCTCTCTCTCTCTCTCTCTCTATCTCTCTCTCTCTCTTTCTCCCTCTCTCCTTCTTTTTTCTCCTCGGTTTGCTCTTTCTTGTGTGTTGGCTCGCAGATGGCCAGTGATTAATCAGGGAAGGTAAGTGTGAAGTAGTTTGCGATTACACTGAAAAAGCTCTGGAGCGTGCTAATTGAATCAGAAAATTAGAGCCGCCCGCACGGCCTGCCGTAATTGGCCGCTTCTCCTGTGCAGCAGGTGCCAGCCCACTCGACTGTGGAACAAGGTATTTAAGTCGCATTAGCCGACAGAGAGAAATAGTCCCCGATATGGAACCGCGTCGGGCTCGCTTTTTGCGGCAGGAAGGATGGAACTGTCACACACTGCCTTGTCTCCCGGCGCACACGGCTGTGCCAAGCACCGTCACACCGGAAGTCAAGCCTCTGACTACCACCAACACAACACACTCACCAACACAACACAACACACTCACCAACACAACACACTCCCCAACACAACACACTCACCAACACAACACACTCACCAACACAACACAACACACTCACCAACACAACACACTCACCAACACAACACACTCACCAACACAACACAACACACTCACCAACACAACACACTCACCAACACAACACACTCACCAACACAACACAACACACTCACCAACACAACACACTCACCAACACAACACACTCACCAACACAACAAAACACACTCACCAACACAACACAACACACTCACCAACACAACACACTCACCAACACAACAAAACACACTCACCAACACAACACAACACACTCACCAACACAACACACTCACCAACACAACACACTCACCAACACAACACAACACACTCACCAACACAACACAACACACTCACCAACACAACACAACACACTCACCAACACAACACAACACACTCCCCAACACAACACATACCCAACACAACACACTCACCAACACAACACACTCACCAACATAGCACAACACACTCACCAACACAACACAACACACTCACCAACACAACACACTCCCCAACACAACACACTCACCAACACAACACACTCACCAACACAACACAACACAACACACTCACCAACACAACACACTCACCAACACAACACAACACAACACACTCACCAACACAACACAACACACTCACCAACACAACACACTCACCAACACAACACACTCACCAACACAACACACTCCCCAACATAGCACAACACACTCCCCAACACAACAAAACACACTCACCAACACAACACACTCCCCAACACAACAAACTACCTAACACAACACACTACCCAACACAAAGCACTCACCGACACAACACAACCTCGTGTTAGTCCACTATCTTCATTAACACTGACTGCTTGTGTCGATCAGGTATACTTAAACCCTGGTCCAATGCTTTTGCTTCCCATTACAGGGTTTCCGCTACGTTCATTTCAGCGTGGCGGGCCGCCGCACCTTCGTCATTCCCCGCCACGCATCGGAAAAAATCGGAGCCCTGTTTTTTGGTGTGTTATTTGCCACATCAAAGGATTCGTCTGCCTTTCCCGCACTTGATCAGCGTTCCACGGCATCCACGGCTTACCACAGCCGGTTTACATACTCCCCCCGCCCCCTCTCTCGTTTCTGACACACTGGCCCTCAAAAATCCGTGTATCATTCGTTCATTTGTTTTTCCGATTTAGAGGAGAATTGAAAAAATGAAAACAACGTTTGATTTCTCGTTTTTCCCTTTTTAAAACCAAAACCAGAAATCGGATTACGGTTCGTTTTCTCGTTTTTTCCATTCTGCACCCCCAAACGGAAAATGGAAAATGAAACATTCGAATAACAAATCCTGGCCGTATTGGTTGTCATATTTCAAAATATTTCTAAGTCCAAACTGGTTAACCCTGGGAACAGGTGTCCGAGAATAGTACACCATCAGCGGACTGGCCCTGAGCAGCTACACCCCTGGTTCAATCCTCCACAGGCACCAGGATGTGAACATAATGTGTCCGAGGACAGTGCACCTTTAGCGGACTCGCTACGAGGTGTGTGACCCTTGTTATCATCATCCAGAGGCACCAGGATGTGAACATAATGTGTCCGAGGACAGTGCACCATCAACGGACTCTCTACGAGCTTCTAGGCCCTTGTTTTCAACCTCCACAGGCACCGGGATGTCAAAAATATGTTTCCGAGAAATATGCACCATCAACGGACTCTCTACGAGCTTCTAGGCCCACCCAGGTCGGACGACCGATTTGCACGTCAGGACCGCTACGGGCCTCCACCAGAGTTTCCTCTGGCTTCGCCCTGACCAGGCATAGTTCACCATCTTTTAGGTCCTATCGCGCGCGCTCTTGCTCCACCTCCCCGACAGAGCGGGCGAGATGGGCCTGTGGTGGGCCTGTGGTGCGCCCCGTGCCGGGGTGCGGGGATCCCACAAAAAAAGCAGCGTGGATTTGTTATTCGAATGTTTCATTTTCCATTTTCCGTTTGGGGGTGCAGAATGGAAAAAACGAGAAAACTAACCGTAATCCGATTTCTGGTTTTGGTTTTGAAAAGGGAAAAACGAGAAATCAAACGTTGTTTTCATTTTTTCAATTCTCGTCTAAATCGGAAAAACAAATGAACGAATGATACACGGATTCTCAAACTAGAAACCGAACAACTGGATCAGAGGTACGTGACGTTGAATTAATTTTATTTTACATGTGAGAACAAGTTGTTGAACATTGTGCAGGGGTTACATCGTAGGCCTAATATGTTGTAGACGTAGACGGCTGGTTTCTCACATTGCGTCTATTTCAGGAGGCTAAATGTAAATAAGCTTCAGTAACGGTCATTTCTAAACGCACAGCTGTGTGTGGTCCCTCAATGAGCCCTGCACTTGTAGCGGATGACAACAGAGCAAAGTTTGTTGTTAAAGGTAGCAAGTCCGAGGCCTGCGTGGTTTTAAAATAGGCGGACACCTTCGCAGAGCTCATAGATCTATTAGTTAGGCTAAGGACAAGCCGACCAACTTAGCGATTTCGTTCGTAATAAATACAAGAACAGTTAAACAAGTAGCCTAATAGCTAGTAATTCCCGCCGGAGTTTTCGAATCCAAAATGTCAACGCGTCCTCTTCAAAGATAATAATTCTAATGCATTTAGATCTTTAGATGTTCATAGGTGAAAACAGACCTGAGAAACAGGCTACAGGGGGAGCACCTGGCTGCGTGCATGCGCATCAGCATCAATTGACCTTCAGTCCTCGAGTTCCCATATCAGAAGGCCTTAGAGCAGTTCTTTAAGAAAACAAGGCGTATTAAATGCTCTGAGCCAGCCTGCCAGATGTGCCATTGAATACTATGTCTGATGTACCCCTTCTCCTCTGTTTTATCCATTATGTACAATTTAATTTAACTTTTTGTGTTGCACATTTTTAAGTTTATCTAATCAAAAAATAAAAAAGTTTCATTTTAAAGAAAAAACATACTTTTTGCAACCCAACGCTGTTTTAAGTTCTGCATTTCTGAGTAACAGTTGTAAATAAAGAGAATTAACTGGAAACATTTGTAGTTGTGTTTATATTGTGATCTCATTGGTGTAAATTATTACAGGGGGTCGCCATGGTTGGTGGGGTCCTGCCACCCAGGGCCGGCGCCACGGGGCCCTGGATCTATTCTTGAAAAGGCCAGCTGCACTTATTTTTACATCAGTGAAGTTTTGCCAAATAGGTAGCTCATGAGGACCCATACTTTGTACACCTTTAAGGACCTGAAATAATGACATTGTCCCGTATTTAGAAACAAAAGTACAGTTCTGTATTGAGCTGAAACTGGGCCCACAATTCGGTTAAAATGCAGGAAATTGCGTCTAAGAAATACAAAATTTTCTGGGGGGGGGGCCCCAGACCCCCCGCTGAGGTGCCACCGCACCTTACAGGAAATCCTGGGGGAAACCCTGCATTAGGAAGGGTCCCATTCTCCTTGTGTCTTGTCTGTCTGAGCCATAATGTTTGTTTGCGGTATACTGAAAACAGGAGTACAGGAGGGCTTTGATTAATTAGTTATGTCTGTCTGTCTGTCTGTCTGTCTGTCTGTCTGTCTCTGTGTGTGTGTGTGTGTGTGTGTGTGTGTGTGTGTGTGTGTGTGTGTGTGTGTTTGTGTGTGTGTGTGTGTGTGTGTGTGTGTGTGTGTGCGCGTGCGCTTGTGCATGTGTGTTTGTGCTCTTAAGCTCACCTCCTACTCTCTTCTCCTTGGAAGGAAAAGCAAGAGAGGAATTAAAAATGTATCAGCCCGTGACAAGTACCCATGAACTCTGCTCACTGCACACAGACAGGAGGGGAGGCCTTTATGTTCAATATGGAACAACTCACTTCTGAAAGAGACCGCTGAGTAGAGACAGAGAGAGAGAGCGAGAGAGAGAGAGAGAGAAAAAAACAGAGAAAAACCATGAGGTAGGGAGAGAAAGAGAGAGAAAGAGAGAGAGAAAGAGAAAGAGAGAGAGCTATAAAATCCCCCCTGGTGCAGTCATGCAGCATTAGCTGTAAAGTATAGAGAGTGTAGAGAGTGCCCCCAGTCTCGCTCACAGCACTGGAGGAAGGTAAGAGCATCTACAGCTGCTCACTCTCTCTTCCTCCCCTTCTTTCTTTTCTCTTCCCTCTCTATCGCTCTCTCTCTTCCTCCCCTTCTTTCTTTTCTCTTCCCTCTCTATCGCTCTCTCTCTTCCTCCCCTTCTTTCTTTTCTCTTCCCTACCTCTCTCTCTCTCTCTCTCTCTTCCCTCCCTTCCTCCCAGCACTGAGCCCCCTCCACACACACACACACACACACACACACACACACACACACACACACACACACATACACACACACTCACACACTCTGATGTCTTCATTGCTTGTGCCAGGCTGTCTGGCTGGAGCCCGTGAATGGGGCTAAAAGGAGGATTACACTGGCCCTGGCCTTCCCTCCAGGAACATATTTACTTATTCAACAAAGATGTTTGCCCCGCAACATACCAGAGACATCCACGCCTCCAACGTGTGCATATTGAGAGATCTGTGAAGAGAGAAAAAACGTGTGTGTGTGTGTGAGAGAGAGAGTGTGTGTGTCTGTGTCTGTGTGTCTGTGTGTGTGTGTGTGTGTGTGTGTGTGTGTGTGTGTGTGTGTGTGTGTGTGTGTGTGTGTGTGTGTGTGTCTGTGTGTGTGTGTGTGTGTGTGTGTGTGTGTGTGTGTGTGTGTGTGTGTGTGTGTGTGTGTGTGTGTGTGTGTGTGTGTGTACACTGATCTAGCCAGAGAGAATGGGATTTCTTTAGTGAGGCAAAAGAGTTGAAACAGTCAGATGCAAATGATGGGCACAATATTGATCTTCCTGTTAATGAGTTCCCAAAGCTATGATGAGTCTCTCTTACAAGCACACTCACTGCCTGCTCTCTTACCCTCACACACACACACACACACACACACACACACACACACACACACACACACACACACACACACACACACACACACACACACACACCCACTCTCAAAGACACACACACACACACACATACACTCACAAATGCAAAAGCAAACAGGTACACAATGAAACACAATGTGCACATACACACACACAGAATCAACATAATCACTGAAACCAATCTGATCCAAATGGACCCAACCTACCCATAGTCACTGATCCATATGTCCCTAAGTCATCATGCAGCCTGCCAGCTAGGCTAGCTCTGCAGCAGCCCTGCCAGCTTTGGTTAGCAGGAGACTCAGGCTGGGTCACACCCAGGAGCTCCGTCACTTCACGCCTGGGCAGGGAGGCCTGTTCCCTGTTGGACAGGACCTGGGATCGCCCCAGCAGCTAGAGCACACGGAGCAAGGCTTGAGTGTTGAATTTGGACCAAAGTTTGTTTGTGTGATATGTGTTTGCTTGTCCTTCCTCCAAACACTCGATATAGTGTATTCCCCACTGTGGGTTTCACCTGTGCCCTGATGCTCAGGCTGTACAGGTGGTTAGCGTTAGCACTTAGCTTCAGTTTGGAGGGAGTGGGGTAACAACACTGAATGACAACTGGCCTTGGTATTAATAGATGCCATGTTGCTTAGTCGTGTACGAGATCCAAATGTGATTGAGTGGGAGGTCAGAGGGGAGGAGGAGGGGGGGGGGGGGAGGAGGAGGGATGCTGGCTGGCTGTGTGTGTGTTTCTGTTGGTCAGAGAGTACAGACACTAGAGGCTTAGAGGCTGGCGTGTGCTGCCACACAACCACAGGGACCATCTGGCCCGGCTCGAGCCAATCAAAAGCTCTCTCAATGAGCTCGTTAAGCTATTTGGGAAAGAAAAAAAAAATCACATGGGGTTGGTGTCTGTCCGAAATGAAGACGGAGAGTGTCCATGGGTGTCTCTGTCTCGCTTCCTTTCTCTGTCACACTTTCTCTCTCTCTCTCTCTCTTTAAATCTCCTTCCCTCCCACTCTCTCACTCTCACTCACTCTTGCTCTCTCTCGCTCTCTCTCTTGCTCTCTCTCTCTCTCCTCTCTCTCTCTCTCTCTCTCTCTCTGATCCTGTTTCACAGAGCCACCAGTGTCACGTGTGCTGGCTCTCTTCCTTGCATCCCGAGGGCCAGGGTCAGGCCAGCCGCCTCCACTCCACTGTCTCACTGAACTCCTAACCCCTCGCTCCTCCTCGTTGCTGTCTGGCCTGCTGTCTTGCCCTCCATCATACTGTCTGTTTCTCCTGACTCCTCACACTCTCTCTCTCTCTCCTCTCCTCTCTCTCTCTTCTCTCTCTCTCTCACCCTCTCCCTCACTCTCTTTCTCTCTCTCTCTCTCCCTCTCCCTCTCTCTCTCTTTCACCCTCTCTCGCTCTCCCTCTCTCTCCTCTCTCTCTCTTTCTCTCTCTCTCTCTCTCTCTCTCTCTCTCTCTCTCTCTCCTCTCTTTCTCTTCTCTCTCATACCACCCCCCAAGCTCTGACGGTGTCCATGTCCCCATGGAAATCCATCCACACTGAGGTAATGACAGCCGGTGTAAAGTTAGGTGTTGTAAGTTGTACCCCACATCACGGTGGTGTTAAAGGTGCCGGGCCATGATTAAATGCATGTGCCGTGCAAGAAGTCCTCCGACCCGAGCTGTTCATGCTACTGATAATGATATGAGGTGACACAGCTGTCATCTGTGGTTTTCATCCGCAGTACGGCAAGACGCTACTTCGGCAGAGATGCCAGTGTTTCCACACACTTGTTCTCCTGTCTTGAGCCAGTGTTGTTTAAAGTTGAGTGGTGAGTTTATGTGTGCCCAGTGCTAACGGGCTAGGCTAGAATAATGACGGTGTGTAATTTATGAGGA
>NC_137924.1:35027366-35029866 GCF_963457725.1 Sprattus sprattus
AACACACAATCAGCCTCTCCTGCCGCGGGGAAAGGCCACCGAAAGTTCTCACCAGTTCGGCATTCTTTCGGCGTCCGTCTGTGACGCATTTCCCGACAGCCGGTGGCGACGAACGGCGGCCTTAGAGAAATCGATGCTAAATCAGTACTAAAGAACGAGTGGTGATGAGAGGAAGAGCTTTTTAATAGTGGGTCGTGGTTGGAAGATGGTGGGTGAGTGGGTCTCGTTTTCAGCAGAAAGTCAGTAAATGGTTGGAAGAGGCTCAAAGGGACATAGTGCTTGAGTCCGTGTCCATATCTGTGTCTGTATGTATCATTCACATGATGAAAGCTTTACTCCCCACCCCATTACACATACTCACACAAGCAGACACACACACACACACACACACACACACACACACACACACACACACACACACACACAAGCACACGCACACAAGCACACACACACACACGCACACACACACACCCACACACACGCAGACACAGACGCACAGACATCTTTAAAAGGCAGTGAGGAAGGCACTGCTTTTAATTTCTGGGCGTGGGAGCTGTCCTCTTCATCATTAGCCGAGTGGAGGCAAGCCACTGGATCAATGCAGCACCATCAGGATCACACTTAGACTAAACCATCCTCATCTCCTTATTTACCATTCTACAGCCTCTCCCTTTCTCTCTTTCCCTCCCTGTCTCTCTCTCCCTCTCTCTCTTTCCCTCCCTCTCTCTCTCCCTCTCTCTCTCTCTCTCTCTCTCTCTGTCCCTTCCTCCCTGTCTCTCTTCCTCTCCCCCTCTCAACAGCACTCAGCCTGGTCGTTATTACTCCTCTGCTAAAGTGCAGCCCATAAATCCAGCAGGATTGGTGAGTGGATCCGTGCAGCCAGCCGCTCACCTGCCTGTCCCCTCAGGCACCCCCCCTCCCCCACCACCCCACTCCTCCACCCCCCCACTACACCACCCCCCCACTCCACCACCCCCCCCACTCCAGCCCAGCGTAAGAATGATTTCCTGTCCCCTCCTGCCAGAGAGGCCGTCCTCCTCCATCTCCAGCGCCATTAGCACGAGCCGTCTCTCTAACCGATTGTCCCGTAATTGAGCCTTTACGAGAGAGAGAGATGGAGAGTGAGAAAGAAAGACAGAGAGAGAGAGAGAGGTAGAGGGAGAGAGGTAGATAGAGAGGGGATGGACCTCTAATTGCTGTGTGCGATATGGCAATGATCATTAGGATGAGAGCTTATGTAAATGTCCACTGGTGTTATTAACAATGCTTTGCTGTCACAATGATTTAGGCTCGACTAGAGCCCTGTGCTTTACAGTATGGTAGAGTGGGGTTGGGCCCTCCATGCTTTAAAATGCCTTTTATCTTATCTATTTTCATTATCTTGTAATTGTTTGGTGTTGTAGTTGATTAGACTTATCTCTGTGTGTGTGTGTGTGTGTGTGTGTATGTGTGTGTGTGTGAGTGTGTGTGTGTGTGTGTGTGTGTGTCAACTTTGACAGTCCCCCTCCGATGACTTGCTCTTGTCCGTCCATCTGCCTGGACCCGTGCCCGTCCTGCCCGAGGTGTCACCTCTCCAGGTGACCCGAGGCAGATCTTGGGCAGACCTCGGAGCCCACGTCCATATGCCACCCGTGCCAGCGTGGCCCTGGGCACCAGCAGAGGCCCGCGCTCCGGTGCCAGGGCATCAGGGCAGGGCCAATTAGGGCTTACCCTCTTCCAGCAGGCCCCAGCGGGTCGTCCATAGGCCAAGCTGACCAGGGCAAAAGTTCAGCGCTCTGCTCTCAAGCATGCGGTCTGGCTAAGGCTTGCTCCTCCATCCACGCTCTCTCTCTGGCTCAGCGTGAAGCCTTTATCTGATTGGGCTCTGCACAGAATAACTGGCTGCTAAGAACGGGGCAGGGCAGGAGAAAAAAGAACATTGATGCTCAGTGAGTGTTTGTGTGTCTGTGTGTGTCTGTGTGTCTGTGTGTCTGCGCACACATGTGAAAGATATAAAGGAGAGAGAAATGTCTAGAAATAATTGGGGGGAAAACTCTCCTCCATATATATATATACACACACACACACACACACACACACAATCAAGCCTGCGCGCAGCTGATCAGTCTGAAAGAAGAAGTCCATCTCCTCCCCTGAGACGTGCCTGTAGGGAACACACAGCGTGTAAGCACCAGCAGTAGAGTGCTGCGGAGGAGAGCTGCGTGAACACGAGTGAGGAGAGAGAGGAGGGAGAAGAGGGAGAGAGAGGAGGGAGAGGAGGGAGAAGAGGGAGAGAGAGGAGGGAGAAGAGGGAGAGAGAGGAGGGAGAGGAGGGAGAGAGAGGAGAGCTGCGTGAACACGAGTGAGGAGAGAGAGGAGGGAGAAGAGGGAGAGAGAGGAGGGATGAGAGAAGAGAGAGAGGAGAGAGAGGAGGGATGAGAAGGAGAGAGAGGAGGGATGAGAGAAAAGAGAGAGGAGAGAAGAGAGAGTGGCTTGAACACAAAGAGGAGAGAGGTGAGAG
>NC_137924.1:35032366-35034866 GCF_963457725.1 Sprattus sprattus
AAGAGAAGACATACAGAGAGAAAGAGCGAGGGGGGCAGTGCAGGAGAAAAAGAAGACAGACAGAGAGAGAGGGGGGGCAGTGCAGGAGAAAGAGAAGACAGACAGAGAGAGAGAGGGAGAGGGAGAGGGAGAGGGGCAGTGGGGCTTGTCGAGCAGGTTTACACCACCTGATCAATGTTTATTTGCTGCAGGGGTGAAAGCTTTCCCTCTCTCTCCCTCTCTCTCTTTCTCCCTCTCTCCCTCTCTCCCTCCCTGCCTCCCTCCCTCCCTCTCTCCCAGTGGTCCTGATGAGTGAGAACAGATCGATCATTTGATTCCATTTGTCCAAGCCCCCCCACCCCCCCCCCCCCCCCCTCACCTCCGCAGTCGATAGAGCGGGGAGCAGAGAGTGTGAGAATGTCCTCTGACCCAAATCTGCACCTGTACTCACACACACACACACACACACACACACACACACACACACACACACACACACACACACACACACACACACACAGACACACACACACACACAGACACTCACAATCAAAACACACACTCACACACACACACACACACACTCAAAATACACACTCACTCACACACACACACACTCAAAACACACACATGCACACACACACACACACACAGACACTCACACTCAAAACACACACTCACACACACACAAACACACACACACACACACACACACACACACTCACAGATAAACACAGACATCGTATACAGTAAACCTTGAAAGTTATTAATCCCTTAAGAATTTTCTATATTTCTGCATAAATGACCTGTGTGTGTGTGTGTGTGTGTGTGTGTCAGATGAACTACTTACTGGGTGGGATGGGTTAGGAAGTATATGGGCTCTTATGTGTGAACATTTTCTTTTTTTCTCTCACTCATTCTCTCCTGTCTGTCTGTCTGAGCACTCATTCAAACTCAGGTAGTGGGATGATTATCCGTCCTTCGACTGTTTTCAGCTCGAAACATGCATTATGCAGGAAAGGCTGTGGGCCGCCAATCAAAAGTGAACCCCGCCCACGTGGGGACGTTTGTAGGGGAGGATAAAGCCATATGTATGTTGTTTGTTTGTTTGTTGTTTGTTTGCTGGGATGCAGCTCCTGAAGAGTGTGTTGTTTGCACTGACCTTCTGCTCCCTGATGTTGGGTTCGTTTCACATCAGCAGCTGTTAGCAGCTCCTCTGAGAAGAGCTTTCCTGACCCCCACACACACACACACACACACACACACACACACACACACACACACACACAGTTGGTGTTGTTTTGTAATCAGCACCAACAAGGTCTTTTTTGTGGTATCAGTCATGGCCTCACTAACAATGTTTTTATTCACGGCGAGGGTACCTGTATGATGATCCAGACTTCAGATGCTGAGAATCTCAGTCAAGCTCTCACTGTTATGTCTGTGTAGAGTTTCTGTTAATGTATTTACACTATACATCATTTACACTATTTATTTCCATCAGGGGAAAATATTAATTAATATATAATCTTGTCTTGCCCTCTGTCTCTATCTCTCAGTCTCACACGCACACACACACACACACACACACACACACACACACATTCTCTCATACCTTCACTTGACAAAGCATGTCTTACACTGCCAGGGAAAGTGATAGCAAGAGCCGTCAAGGAGAAAGTTATCTCTCTAGATGTCATTTGTAGGCGCCTCTTTCACTGTCTCTCTTTCCATCTCTCTCCATCTCCCACTCCCTCTCTCCCTCTTTCTCTCTCTTTCTCCCTCTCTCTCTTTCCTCTCATCATCCTTACTGCCAGACAGGCCAAGGCCAAAGCAGAGTGGAGATCCACTCAGGGTGGAGAAGGGCTTTTTACACAAGCTCCCTCTCCTGCTTTGAAGTTGTGCTCTCCCTCCCTCCCTCTCCCCCTCTCCCTCGCTCTTGCCTCCCATCTCTCTCTCTCTCTCTATCTCTCTCTCTCGGTCTGTCTCTCTCTCTCTCTTTCCCTCCCTCTTTTTCTCTGTGCTCATGACGAATCACAGCTTACTCCTCTTTGGCCCTTCAGAATCTCTCATCACACAGCTGGAGCCAGATCGTAAAGGTCAGAGTCAGGCCATTGACTCACACACACACACACACACACACACACACACACAGCCACGTTTACTCACCAAACCACTTACGGCATAACCTCCTTTATCCAGATTATGGAGTTCTAGTTGACACTGTATAGTGTAAGACCCGTATCCATCAGGCTAAGTACTTGCCATGGCGGTGCTATATGGCGGAAGACATTGATGGACTCCAACGTGTTGTCCTGCTGTGTTCTCCATATAAAGGCAGTTTGATGCAGGTGTTTATGGTAGGCTGGTCTGTGTGTGTGTGTGGGGGGGGGTTGCTACATACCCTACCTTGATCCCACAGACGGTCATATTTCACATGCTAAACCACATTAGCGGTAGGCCTCCCCAGGTCCTAACCCGTAGTAGCAGGGTCTGTGTTTGGTAGCTTATCATAGGCTGG
>NC_137924.1:35042366-35082366 GCF_963457725.1 Sprattus sprattus
GGTCTGCACCGCTCCTCTCTTCCTCTCACGGGGGCTTGACCCCAACAGGATCAGCTGTAGATCTCTCACTTCTGCAGAAAGGGAACAAAGCACACCAAAAAAAAAAAAAAAGAAATAAGAGAAGAATTGAGAAACAGAAGGAGACGCAGACAAACACTGAAAATACCTGCCTGCTTCAAATTGGCTCTAAATTATAAATAAGCGCTGTGAAGGCTTGATGTCTCCTCTCTCCTCCCCCCCCCCCCCCCCCCCCCCCCCCCCCCCCAGTGGTGGGGAGTGTGGTGCCAGGACCTACACAGGTAAGAGATTGCTGGGGCGAGAGTTATTGACTCCTGTGATTGCCAGCTTGGTAAACTTGACCTCAGGCGTTGATCACTCGCCCAAGCGTGGAGACCATCAGCAGCTTGACCAGCCCCAGTGTGCTGGGCAGACCCCCCCTCCCCCGCCCCACCTCGGCTGTCTTCATCAATACAGGCCACTCCGGGGTCAATCTAATAATCACGGGGTCAATAACGGGACTATCACTGGACCCGCTTTTGGAGTGGACTTCAGAGGCGTTGGCTTAATTGTATCCCTCCGGGCTAACTCACACCTACCTGTCTCCGTGTGGAGCAAATGAGAAGAGAAAGGGAGAGAGAGAATGAGAGAATGAGAAGTAAGAAAACATGAGGAACACCATAGAATCTGACTACCTTTGATCCCCCCTTTCTGAACAGCCAGAATATACTGGGAACCCCCTCAGAAGCCCCTACAGTCTGTGAACACTGGCGCCCTGTAGGGTCGAGCCCTCGCTGTGGCAGGGAGTGTAATATGTGCTGGACTGAAAAGGTCTCCATAGTGAACGACGTGGACTTGAGGGGCTGGCGTGGCGGATCTCAGGGCCTTGGCGACCTGTGCATGGGAACTACCTAACCGGGGCAGCGGGACGTGGAACATGAACCCCCCCTGCCTCACCTGATACGGAGGGCTGAGTCACCTGGGAGAGCCCATAATCTCGCTATGGTTCAGTTCAGTGCCTCCATTGTGCATGACCCGTTTTGAGTTATAAGGACCAGAACTGTATTTTCCTACCCTGCCTGTTCCGCAGGACAAAAAATGTGGCAGAGTTTGGTATCAATGAGCGACATGGATATCACATGTCCTAGAAAGCAGGAAGTCAGGAGTGGCCTTATTCATTGGATTTGGTGTCTATTGTCACATCCAGGGCTAGGGCCATTGGAGCTGCTTCACATTGAGGCGGTTTTATCTGTGGACATCCTTGCCAAAAACAGTTTAGGTTGAAGACTGTGATACCGCCGAGTTCACACACTCCTGTGACACGCTGTCCCAGGGTTTGGCAAATAGAACAGAATTCTACTAATTGGATTGGAACAAAACTCCAGCAACAAACCGATAACATGTATCTTTGATCTGCAATTTCTGTGTGCTTATTGTTTGGGGGTTGCCGTATGTCAAAGCGTCTAAGACTACATTTTTCTGTCTGCTCGTTTGTTTCAGGCACCGAGCGTCACGAGCTCACGTCCTGGAGAAGTTTCCACTCCATCTTCAAGTTCTTTGCGGACGCACTGGAGGCCCAGGAGAATTCGGACCAGCAGCCCTCCACCACCGTGACCACACGCAGTGCCAACAGAATCAAACATGACGAGATTTAACACCAATGCCAAAGCCCAGCGAGTTCTAGCCCAGCCAGACACATGTCTATTCTATGCCCTGCTGTGTCAACCCTCTCACTCACTCCTTCTCTCCCTCCTCTCCTATACATCTCTCTCTCTCTCTCTCTCTCTCTCTTTCTGTCCCTTTCTTACTGTATGTATGGGGCGGGGGGTGGGGGTGTGCATTTCTCACTTTTTACAGTGAAAATGATCCACTCCTTCAGGCCTCAAAACATAGTATCAGATTGTTGAATCCAGGGTGTATACATCAAACTAACGTTTTGTATTACTTCTAGATGAGTGCAACTGTCAAAGCAATATGGCTTCAGTGCGTGCGCCTCCCGTGGGCTCTAGTCTGGATGTGGCGGCGGCTATCGCTGCCGAGATTAAGCATGACAGGCGCGCTCCGTGTAGTGCCTCGCGGTGCACCTCTAATTGTCCTGACATGGGCCTGAACTGAGCTAATGCTGGGGATGCACATCTCCCCAGGGTCCTAATGCTAGCCTTTTAAACTCCGGCTCCTCCCGTTAGACATTCACCGATTCTTTCTCTGTCCGGAGCCCTTTCACCTCTCACCGGTGAGAGCACTTACTCACTGTCAACACTTGCTCACGGCATATTATGTGTCGAACTTCTACTTTGGCGGGGTTAGATTACGTGTTGAAGTTTCTTGCGATTTTATATAGAATGGAAAATGACAGTTAGAAAGAATAAGACAGACATTGACCATCCCACTTTGGTAAATCCTGTCGAGTTTTAAATCACTTAAGCAAGCCGTCAGGATGAGATGAAGGAATGTTGAGTTTTAAGAGAAAGTAAAGAGTCCATTCAATAGTCATGCGATTTCCGGAGATCCCTGCCATGCGTCGGGACAAGAGCAGTTCTAATAATATTATCTTAAGTATAAATGAGGGGTCTTAAGATGTTTGCACATTGTACTTTCAGTTTTCGAAGGATCACGCTGCTCATACCCACATTCAGACATAACTTTGACAGTCTCGTGTCTCGCTCAAACTCACAAAAATGTCACTTTTTTGGCACAACCAAGACGCATTGTTTCTGGACCAACGTCATCTCTCCAGAGCTTGAAGGCATAGCTGTCCAATCTGTCCTCCCATCAATCAGATTTAAAAGTTGTATAAATCTCATATGGTTTCCTCCTTTAAAATGAACCGTTCCTATTTTTCTGACCTTCTAGCTTTATATTCAACCAGGTAACTGTAATGCCGCCTTCACAACGTTATTGTTCCAATCATTGAATAATGCTGCTATTTTAGCATGTTTAATAGTCTTAACAATTCACCACATCTGTACACAGTCTTTATGTACACGCAAAGGAATGGTAATAGTTTTTTTTAATCGGATGCGCATTTTGGGCTCAATTATGAGTTTGAGTGTTTTTTAAAAGCACCCATTTGAAACATGCATTCCATTTAGTTAAAGGTATGTTTTGTTGCAGGCCTAGTTCAGTGCGGAAAAGGCTAACCCATTTATTATTTCAATATGTTGCCTTAGGAATAAATCAGACACACCAAGTTCATAAGCATTGTGAGGAAAGGCTATAGTCTAACAAGCCATACGCACGCATATCCTTCAGGCCTGATGGAGGCAGCCTTAAAGCAAATCAAAAGCTTATTTGATATGTAAATTGCGACTAATTTTAACATTTTCTCTTTCAAATATTTTTAATCAAATTGTAATTACTTTTTTGAAGCGTTAACTCCCATTTACAATTAGGATCATCAAGTAGAAACATCCTTCTGGGTGGCCAATTGTAATATCTTTGATGTTAAATTGTCGATGTCCTTTTTTTAGGTATGTTGACAAACTTCACACTAAGATTTTACAAATTAGAAATAGACACATTTTGTCTTTTATTTCGTCTTCTGTGATCACCTTACAAGTATATTTCTAAATGTATTTTCAGTATACATTTAATGTAATTAGTAATAATTAATAAAATATTTTTAATGTGAATGTGCTGTGTATGTGTTGTGATGTGTAGGCCTATGCTGTTGTTGCTAGATCAATGTCTTTTACTCCAGTTAAAAGTTTCATCTGGTATTATTTTACCGAGACAACAGAGGTATTTCCAGGAAAGCTCAAAAAAGTTATCTAGTCTGCCTTCTGGGATGTTCTTGACTGGAGAGCAACGACGTGTTCAGGAAACTCTTGTCCATGGCCTCTTACAAGGTAACTCGGTAAGAACAATTGATATTGTCCACTGGTGTCATACCTATGGACACCCACAGTTAAAGGTGATATGCTTCACGATTGACGACTGACCGCAGTCTAGAACAAGATGTCCAGGGTGGACGTAAATGGCTGTCAAAAACCTGAAATGAGCTTGAGGAGACCGCACTCCGTCGCTCCCTTGCTTGCTGAAGTGATGAACTCATCGGGGTACTTAAAACAAAAGGCATCATGTGGGTTTGCAGTCCTGGAAAACTCTCCCTGTGAAGCGAGTTGTAGCCTACGTGTAGCATAATAGACGTATTTGAATCTTGCAGTCATTAATAACGTAATGACAGTAACTGTATTTTTGCAAAATAATGATCAATCATGTGCCATGGAACAATAATGTTTAAACCGGGGGGAACTTAAAATACTAAGTGTTGTTCATTACTACAAGTTCTTTAAACTGCCGACATTTAGGATAGGATAAATTAAGGTACAATGCATAGCTCAAGTGGTATTGGTAGGCTCAGCTACATATCCAATTGTTTCTGTGTGTATTTAGACAACTCCTGAAATATGCATAGCCACCCACCGGGCTAGTTTCTACTTTTGGTTCCAGACACACCACTCCAAACCTCTCAGTTTCTTATGGATTTAGTCGATCTTTCTGATGATATTTAAATGTTTCCATTTGACTCCCCCACCCCATCGCATCCCCGTTGCAAAGTCCGCTAAATATTAGCTCTTCTCATAGAAAAAGAAAAGTTGGAATGTCACTCTCCTCCCCGTTCTGTCTTCGGGTGCACTCCACCGGATCACTGTCACATCACTATTTGCATAATTATATACCTCCCTTCTGAAGAAGAGCCTAACCCCTACATTTGACGGGTCAACAACCTGCAACAATCAATATTTCGTTGTTGACATAAGAGATAGTCCTATAATCCACCGAAATATCACTTTATTTCTTCTTTCTTTCTCTCTTCCTTTATTTCTATTTGTCTTTCCTTCCTTGCTTCTTTCGTACCTTAATTCTGTCTTACTTTCTATTAACCATATGGAGTTACAATGCTGAGCTTGTCTATAATAAAATAACTTTAATCCGTCTGCCTCTTTGAAACTGTCTGCCACAACTTGAATACACTGATACACGCCTTTGTAAGGCCTACAATGTTGTGTGCCTGTGTGTGTGTGTGTGTGTGTGTGTGTGTATAACTATAGGCTACAGCGCGATCATGACACCGAGCGTGCCTCACAGACAGCTGTTGGCAGAGGTGTTTTATTCGGCTTTAATGGCAGCTTTTAGGCTCTTCTACCCTAAACCACGCCGCCCCCTCAATTACATCTCCTGTGATTTTCTGAGGTTGTAAAGACAGTTGCTGTGGGAAAAACTGCCTCTGAAATGAAATACCTTGGATTCAGTGTGACTTTCACAGGCGTTTCGCGCACATTTCTTATGTTTCATGGCACTAACCGAGACCCCTTTGCTGTAGCCTATATTTGTGTACTTACAAGTAAGAACGTGGGAATATATTAAATGACTTTAAGGCCTACATGGAGGTAAGGAAAGCAATGTCAGGTGGAGACGTTTCGGGTGCTCTACATCAAAATGGACTGGGCTGGAATTGACCGCTATATCACCTTTCTTTCACCTCCAACTTTACTGTTACACCCAAGAAAAGCTTTTTGAAATATGTTTTGTCAATTTTTAATATATATATTGCTGACACTCCATTCGTTGCATCTTCTGTAGTAAGCCTGGCCCTGGTTTTTGGGAAATGTAGGCCTACGTGGTCTCCAATTTGCATTTTTTCCCCCACTTCGGTACTTTCAGCAGCGAAACCACGGTCGCCCTCCCTTCACTGCAACAGTTCAACAACTGAGTGTACTGGACAAATGAAATTCAGTGACTTAAATGTTAAAACATGTAAAGCTATTTCACAATAGTCTATCATTCATGCTAGTTGAATGTGAGGCTGTTTCAAGATTGGTGTTTTGTTGTGGCTTTATGCTGGCGCACTGTAGTTTAACTGTAGGCCTGCAACTTACCCAAATTCATCACACAACGACGTTTCACCACTAGTCACCATAAAATGTGGCATTACTCAATGTTTCACTGGTGCTAGACACCCATGCAACTGGCTTCATCATGTTGTTTCAGAATGTAAACCTCGGTAAAAAAAAAAAAACGTATTAAACTGACGGACATATCCTATGTGATGTGGAAGCGTGGTCACATATTTGGCTTCAATAAAACAATAAGAGTAAACCATATAAACAACTATATTATAACTTTTTTATAACTAAATGGTTATTTCAATAGTTGCAGGACGATACAGCCCAAAGGTTCGAAGCATGTGATCCATCAAATCCAAATAAGATTTGATCCGAAGTTAGAGAAACAGAGGATCATAGATTATTTTATCTGAATAATTACACACATTTTATTATCAGTATTATATTTGGCACCGAAGTACAACAACTAGTACAACAACCACACAAATTAAACTCAGAACAAAAAATGTATTAGGCTATATTATTGAAAAGCCTACAAATCATAGGTCTACGTGTAATCCCTAGTCACCTCCACCTCGTGTCCTCCATCTAATCTTCTGACAGACGGGTGTCAGACTGTTCTGAGGCATGACGAAAGGAGCGAGCTACTCCCTCTAAAGTTCCTGTAGTGAAGGAAAAAAGTGAGAGTGCAGGGCAGCCTGTCATTTCAGAGCGGGGATGGAATTTCCTCCCGAACGGCTCACTGTGATATCGGCCGTTTCGAAGACATACTTAAAACTTAATCCTGAGTTCACTTCACGAGACTCTACTCCCCGTGTCCACCTTAAAGTGCCCCGAAGGATCTCTTCCTTGCTACATTACAATATGCCATTGTACTTGGGGTGAAGGTACTTCCACCTGATGGTCGTAGTGTGGTGATCACAGCGTGCCTCCTGCAATGTGGAAATACAATTCTTAACTTTATTCGTGGGGCGATAGAGAGAATGAGACATAGTTTGTCCCCGGCCTCAAGTAGGCTACCTACAAACTCCTCCAAGGTAGCCCCCAGGTGTGTTGTGGTGGTGAGGTGGTGTTACTGACTGGCAAAGACCTACACGTCGACTTATTATGTATATAATATATATATAATAAATATATACATTACAGTCATATGTTTGCGTTCGTAACGGGTCCGAATTAAGTAGCCTACAGACAGAGCCGCCCTTAGCTAAACATTGTGGCTTTCCTCTCTTGTGTGCGATCCACGCCATCTCTTTTGGTCGCTCTCTTTCCCTCTCAATAGGTTTTCTCTGATTTTTCACCATTCGCTCTCTTTAAAATCCCATTCTCTGAAAATTGGACGTCTCCTTTTCTTTTCTGCTGCCTGACAGCTGTCTAAACCGCTGTTGATAATCTAGGCGTCCAGTTGACTACCTTTGTTCTTGTGTTAGATCGACGTGGTGCTTGCTACCTGACTCAGCGAGAGGAGATGAAAAGGTGTTATCAAATGCTCCTCTCTGCTCTGCTCGAAATTTGACAAGCTGCGACCAAGCTGATAGGGGCTGGTGCCTCGGGAGACGGCCTACACGGTAGGCTATACCTGCAGCCGTGTTCATCGCTTATGTCAGCAAAAGAACAGTAGCATTTTATCGCTGTCAACCACCAGCCCAGCAAAATAAATATGGATCATATATATCATTATTTTTGTACCCCGACACACACCACCATAGCCTACAACCATATATCATGACTGGTCGAACCATGGTTAACAGTTTCATGAATGTGCTACTTCAATGTGGCAACTAAAAGGGATGAAATAATTGTTTGACATAAATACCCATGGCTATGGGCTACTTTGTCTCCTCCATTCGTACTAAAACTATTGGAGAGTAATTAATACGATTTGAAAGAGAGAACAAAATTGTGGCCTATGTTTTTTTTACCATGTTTAACGGTGTCAGTTGGTTAAAGTTTTAATAAACTATGTGTAAAGATGGCTGAAGATTATGCACTTATTTTAAGACACTGTTAAAACCGTTTAGAAAATAGTGAGTATGAGTATATGTCATTTTGTGTTTTTAATTGTTTTTTTGGGGGAGGTTTTCTGTCATTTTTTACTCTACTCTTAGCTACTTAAGACTACTAACCTACAATATGAAAGTTAGATCGAAGCTCGATTATTTTGCATTAACAGTTGTTAAGATAATAAATAAAAAATCAACAAACAATAAAGGAAAACTTTCTATAGTCGTGAAAACAAGCAGTTTACGTTTCAGAAGATTACTCTTTATGTTGTATTATTCTATGCTCCGCGCTATATTTGTATAATATTACCGTGATAGCATTTGTCACTGTTGTTTAAATAGGACATCGAATTGAATGAAAGACACAAAGCAAATTCGTAATTCCATTATTAAGACATTTGCATTTTTAATCAAGCCTTATCTATACTGTTTTAAATGTAGCCTATCCAAAACAACCTTGTCAAATACTTTTTGTCAGTAAACTAGAATTTGTACCTCGTGTGTTATATGGGCTCAATGTCATAATTAGAATAAACTATTTACAACAAAATATTTGAAAACAGGGTGTATCAGTTTTATTTTATTAAATGTTGGTACATTCTAATATTCATTTGACTATTAGATAATTACACTTTACAATTACTCGGGGTATTGTAGGCTATTAGTTGCATGAGCAGAGGCTAGTTCGTTGTGATTGATCAACTATGTGGACTTGTAATGTGGAGATGTGTCAGTGACTTGTTAAATGTTGTAACCGCTGGTTGGCACTCTCCAGATGCTCTGTGATGCCAATCGATTCCAAACTTGTCCGGTCTAATTTGATAAGAGCACCCAGCCACCCCCGCGGAGTACCATGGACAGCGCTCTTCCTTGACCTTGAACTCGCCCCAGCCCTGCTATCAAATTACCCCTGTCGGAGTGCCAGTGGGAGACCAGCAGAAAATCTGAGAGGGAGAGAGAGAGAGACAGAGCGAATAAGAACGAGAGAGAGAGGGGGGAGATGAAGAGAGTATGTTTCGAAGTATTGTAACTAATTCCCAAATCTGCTTATCTGATAGCAGGTCATTCACATGGACTGAAATATTAAACTATAAAGTGAACTCAGCCCCAGACAGCTACCATATTTGTATGCCCCTGCATGTTCTACCTCCCTAAGCGTTGGGGAGCCTATACGATACACACACTTGCACACACTCACTTCACACCCCCACCCCAAATACACACTTGCAACCCCCTCCTCAACACACACACACACACACACACACACACACACAGAAACACGCACATAGTCTAACCAAATTCAAAAGAAAGTTGATTTGGGGAATCATTGAAAGTGTCTCGTTTTGTCGTTGGAACGGACTGGGAGCTCTGATGGATAGGGGGATTTGCTGGTGGGCTCGAGTTGTCTGATGGATCTCCACAGCTTTCAGACAGCTTGTTAATTAAAATCCCGGGAGATGAGCCTCAGAAGCCACCGTCCATATCAGAACACTGCTAACTATATAGGCTACTGACAGCCACGGAACCTAACACGCGTGCACGTCGGCAGCTTTGTAACCGCTCTCAATGGTCCCTTGCGCTCTCAATGGTGATAAAAAATAATTTGTTCGATCCCAGAGTTGCGTTAAATATCTAATTTTCCACTTAACAAAAACTAAGCATCCACTATATTTACTGCTAACTGTCAAGGGAAGGCAAATTATTTTCTAAAGTCAATGTTAGTCCTATAAAAATACATCAGTCAAATAGGATAATAATTAGCCCAAAGTCGCGTTACTAAGTATTCACTTATACTTTACTACGTATATAAAAATGTGACATTTTATGGCAAATCTGGTTTAAGTGTAGATGTAGGTTGCTTGTATTGACTTTATACAAAGTGTATTTTGTAATTAAATATAAAAAACATAATTGATTACACAACGAACGGCGCACATATCTACTTTTGCATCATATATTCACGTACTTTTCCTGTATCTCCTAGTTTATGGTCAAATAACAAGAAGGTAGGCAAACATATTTCTTTTCAGGCAAACATTTGATTAAATAAATAAACACTTTTCCCACACTTTTAATGAAAGTGTTCTTATAATGTGCATTGTGATTTACCCCAAGGGCTGTGCGTCTTATAGCATTCTTATCAGCATAATTATTCCCAGTAACGTTAAACAGTAACCATGCTAAAACTGAACACAAAGTGGGTGGCTAAAATGGCGAATTATTCAAAATCTAGTATTTAAAATGGGCCACCTCTTGCGTCTGTTGCCCAGCTTCTCTCCTTTGCAGATCAGATTTGACACAGACATTGTATTTTATGAGTTGAAGGCATGGGGAAACAGACTCAAAGGCTAGCTTTGACTGAAGTATTTTCTATCCAGGTGGAGGGTCCCTCAGCCAGAGCACCTGTGGTGAGTATCCATACAGGGTCCGACAGGGGGTGGCGTGAACTGTCTAACGAAGCAATATTACACCTCCAATGCGACATATTTCCACAATAACATGTTTTATGATCACATTATCAATACAGCGTTCACAGGTCACCTGCTAGAAAGAGGGAGCTGTGACTGTGGTTTCATATGTGCTATATTGTTATTCTATAAACTTGAATTATGGTGGAAAGCAAATGCTTAATAATTAAAATGGGAATATGCTGCATTGTATATGTAGACATACGGACTATAACCTAGCTCAAAATAACTTTTTATTGATATTGTATTTTTTTTTCATTTCATGAAATGTAATATTGATGTTTGTTCCATATAAGTATTCATTTAAAAAAAAAATGCTTTTTGTGTTTTGTCACTGTGTAAGGTGCATTTTGCACCTGATCACCGATGTCCTCTTTGCTGTTACCAATAAAAAAAACATCTTCAAATGTTGCCTACGTCTCCGACACATTCATCAACGTCAAACAGGGCCAAGCCCGGGCTTAGTGAAAGTGTAATATCTGCAGACTGCACATACCATACAATACTGTTTTGATCGCATTAAAACGCGCCCATTCCATATTAGTTAAAAAACTCACATATCATCGCTTTAATAGACGAGGGAATAATAAACATCTATATTGCATAATTTCCGTGGCTAGATCTCCAGTGCTAATTTATTGACGCTTGAAGGAAAGAGACCAATTCAAATCAAACAATAATGCAACATGTTTTCAAATGTTTATCATTATGATATCCTTAACCAGTTCTAGACAAACTATTGGAGGGGAGCTAGACCTATACAACCGGCTTTCCTTAAATGCAAAATGTAAAAACAACCGATAACTGCACATGAAATAGCAAATAGTTATAGCATATGTTATCTCATAAAGGTAAAAGTTGAAGTGTGTCTACTTTTAAGCTACAGTACTATATAATTTAAAAAGACTATCCTATCGATATCTTGTAAGGATTCATCAAGTGTAATGTTTTAAATAAAAACAAGAAAGACATACACATTGTGCAGTCTTCTTGCCATCCACAAGCACAGCCATAGGCTACTTTTTTTTAGGAGAAGTATATAACGAATTTGAGTTAACCGTTTTTAAAGACAAAGCGAGAAATACATTAAAATAAATGTGGTGTGCGAGGTTTACGTCAGACAGACGTGAACTGGGAACGGCTGGTGTCTCAGAGGGTCCCAGTTCACAGAGCGCCATCTAGCAAACAAATGTAGCAACAAACACCGGCAGACAGCGGCTGCTCTGTGTGCGGGTGCACTGCTCCACGAGAGCACCAAACCACTGTCTGGCAGAGGCTCGAGCTTCCCCTGAGCAGTCCATGCACATGGGAGAGGCTCGGCGATTCGCTAAGGACTAATATCCTATTCTGCCTTTCTTTCTCTCTTTATTTGTGATCATATTAATGCATTAGCCAACACAAGAGCCACATTCGATATCTGATGCTACTGCGACATTCGGTATGCTAACACTGGCTACCTTTTGGATACTGCTTGTATTTCAGAAGACTCGGTCTATACGCAAACGTTATCCATCCAGTTTGTCCATGTCAGCAAGCTTACAGGCACGATACACTGACTGCTTTCTGATACATCACACGATTTGGCATTCGAGTTTTATTTCCAACATCTCAGTGGGCCATGTTTTGAATCATCCTCAAATGTTTTAATGTAACTGCAATTTTGCAGTAAAACGATAGATGAGGGCAACGAAGAAAAGAACGAGTAGAAACTGGGGAGGGTTTCCCATAACGGTGTCTCAGCGTTTTACGAAGATTTGAAAGGTATACCTTACTGAAGTTGCTTAGCACGCGTGTTTCCCAAAACATCTTCTGTGAGTTCCCCTCAGAGAAGCTTTCCTACATGTTTACTTTCAGAGGCTGAATCCATGTTTCTGGAATCGATAATTGTCATTCACCTAGGTTTGAGCATGCGTTAGATGAGTATGATGGGCATGACTCAGATTGAAGGACAGGTGGTTATATTTGAGAGATTTACTATGCCAGTGAAATTTTTTAAAAGTTATCAAATCTCCAAGCTGTATGTAACGGCAAAATAATGTATACACCGATGTTTTTTTATTTAATGAAGCACAAAATGTAACGCAACATCGGTCTTACATCGCAGTCAGTGCATACGTCCAGGCAGTAACACATACTTTTTATGTTTTAAAAGGTTTGTTGTATCTGAAAACTGGGTTAAAGTATAGCTAAGAGTGGTATAGACCAACCATAGGAAAGTATCTCTTGATGAAGGTATACCTTAGCTTAGGACGCTCTGGCACACACCTTGAAACATTACGGTATAGGCTACATCTTAAGGTATAACTTACGAATGACGTAGCGTTAAGAAGGCTTTAAGAAGCTCTGTCCTATCACCCTTACTCTCCCATCACTTGGCCTTATATTTATCACACCCGAGCAACAGTCGACCCAAATGGCTGCTACTTGCACCACCCCTGTGATCCAGAACACTTGCAACTACTGATGCAATGAAGCATCATCGACAAGCAAAAATAATAGCCTACATTAATCCTAACAATGGCAGCCATTCCGATACAAACTAGACGGACTCCTCCTTGTTGTTGGAGTTTCAATAATAAAATAGGACTCACATTCCAAGTTAATAAGTTATGTTATTGCTTTTCTTATTTATGGATAAATAGTTCCCTTGGGACACGTTGCAAGATTTGATATATATATATATAGGGGTAGAAGCGCTCAGATATAGGCCTACTGACCTGAAAATAATTTGCAATGTCTATATGTTACGTTGATTTGGTATGGCACTGTTCTATGTATTCTCTCACTGTACTGTCTCTGAATGATCATGTTGTGAGTTTATTTTCTCTTTTATTTACACTATTACAAATACCTGGAATGTGAGTCATAGAATGCATACACAATTAAAATATATGAAACAAATAAATAATAAGTACCAAGAGCTGGTGTCATAGCAAGCAATGAACCAAGAAACGGTGAACTTCTCACCTTCAATCGAGATATTTAACTCGAGGAAATGAAACTGGAGCTTGCGGTGGTTTTTGTTAGACACTTATCTTCGTTCTCATTGGGCTACAGGCCAGTGGTATAAACAGACGCGTGTGGCAGAAGTTAAACCTCATATTTAAATATGGTTTATGTTTTAAAGAATATATTTGATTTGACCACTTGGTATGTTGGCCTTACGCTGAAATGAACATCTTAAATAAATACATTCAAATCTTTATACATATGACAAACTGGGAATGAACATCATCTCCCCAGTGAATACGTTTATCACATAGATTAAACAATCTGAATCACACATTTCAGATGAGATCAGATTGATAGTATGTAATAGCTATATTGGGCTATATGAAATTCCCCCATCTGCAGGATCAGACTTTTTTTTATTATTATTTCGAATGCCCTGTGATGGTGCCATGCTGTTCTCGTTTTGTATCCCCCAGTGTCGTAGGGAGTGAAGATGTGATGGGACGCATTTGAAGTATGACGGGCTTTGTGGATGACTCCTTTTCATTCCCCAATCACAAAAAGCTTCTCTAGCGTTGCCAAACGCAACGCCCCCCGCCACCCTGATGTGAATGGACAACTGACCTTTGCGGCTCCGTCCACTCTTCGTCCAGTGTTGTCCAAAAAGCCTATATCCCCTTTCACCATATTCTACCCCTGCCTCAACTAAAGAGGATCCCTGCTATTCTTTATTGATATCATCAACGAATGCAAATGGATTTTGACGAGAGGGATTTGGGGGTAGGGATGGCAGGCATAAATATAAAGGAGAAATTGCAAGCTTCGATAGAATTATCCAGATTTTTTTGTGGCGATGGTACCAGTCATTCCTTCATTATGACAACCAGGGAACACATTCCGGTTTCATACTGAGAAAACACCCCCGAAAGGCCGGGGAAATTTGCCGTTCAGATTAAGGGCGCTCATGTCTGCCTCGCCTTTGAAGAGATGGGTCGGGTCTCGGGTCATTCCGAGAGAAAAGGGGCATTTCGTGAACCCAGAACTCGCCTCGCTCCCCCCCCCCCCCATTTCACTCTGTCTGCCTTGCCCCCACCCAGTTTGCTCCGACCCCCATCGTTTAAGAACACACACACACACACCAGCCGCACACACGTGAATGCGCTCCCAGTCTTCTCTTGCAAACTACGGTGCTGTCTTTCAAGCGACACAAGGGAGATTAGTGATGTGGCTTCTTTAACGAGCAGAGGAGCCACTCTTACAATCAGAGTGGCGGTATGTAGGCCTCATAGTCTTAGCAACAACTCAACGAGCTTCTACATGGAACGCTCCCATGGATCGGCTCACAAGATAAAACTGCAGCCTTGGTAGCCATCAAAGCAGTACTTTACTCTATGAAAGAAGGCCTTCGTTTCAGGAAAATCCTGGCAAACCTCCCTCGAAGAACATAGGGTCTTCCAGGTCAACGACAGAAAATACTGGAGTATATCGAAATATTTTAAACAGGAACATTCAGAGTGCATACAACAACGGGCTAAATGGTCTACCTCGCTATTATACCTCATGTAATTAATGTTGCATTTTTCAGTGACCCCATCTTGCCATTCGCTTTTGCGAGACGAGACATGCATGTTTGAGAATGAATGGGGCAAATTCATCTTTCAAAAGCTAGAGTTACAGCCACCACAAGCAAGACACCAGGAAGAAAAGGAAAGAATACCGAAAGATCAGAGGAGCATAGCGAGGTTAACGTTAGAATGCGCGACGTAAAGCAACTGTCAGCACCAGCCCTTGTGGCAGGAATGAAAAATATCCCCCGACAAAACGTTTCAGTCATTTATTATGAGAGAAAATAGAAGCCATGCTGAGAAATTAGGCAAATAAAAACTAAATTAGGGCAATATTAACCACAGCATAATTCACTGGCTGTCAGGCGTGTCTAGCAAATCAGGGCTCACTAAAAGCCTGAATGGTTTATTTATGACTATAGATAGACAGACAGACAGACAGATAGATAGATAGATGATAGATGATAGATAAATAGATAGATAGATAGATAGATAGATAGATAGATAGATAGATGGATAGATGGATAGATGGATAGATGGATAGATAGACCCATGCGTTTATCCACTGGGACATTGGTAAATTTACGAATATCATTGACATACTGTACTACCTTGCCCAGTCCTGTAAAATAGGCCTATATTGGCCAGTATTGCATACAAATAAAAAACTCGTGTCCAAGTTGGATGAGTAGGATACGGAAAATACAGGTTGAGGAGATGTAGAAACTGTTGTTGACCAAGTGTGTACGGTATAATAGCCTGTATTGGCAATGCCTATGAAAGGCTTGGTTAGATAATCATACATGTTCCTCGTCCATACATGTTTTAAAGCAAACTTAATTTCTGGTATAAGAGAATTTACAGATAAAGATAAGCATTTTTTTTTCAGAATTGTGTGCATGTTACAAGACACTGATCTCTCTCATATAGAGTCTCAGCATGGAGTGGAACTGCAACAAAATGTTGCGCAGAAAAATTGAGAAACTTGCTGGCTGAGGTGATATGGTCGTGAACCATCTGTTGTGTGTTAAAAACTGAAGCTGTAAATACAGCCAAGCAGCAAAGGCACTCTTAGTCATGTTATGTAGCAATTGAGTTGCTTATTTTCCATATGCTTCTAAATCCAACTACGTGGGTGTCTACTAAGACCCATTTGAAACTATAAATTAACATATTAATTACATTCTTTTTGTTTGTGAGATCTCACGATAAGTTGACGTCATTACGATTTTTGAAGGGATTAGGTAGGCTACAGAATAGTTTTGGCGTATACACAAACTTGAATTTGTAGCCTATTGGTGACTGACTGCCAAGATTCATTCTATGTTTGCTAATGAGCAACAGGTAACGTGTACTCGAATCTGGCAGATGCCAAATAAAACAAAACAATTCACGTCTTTTCCGACCAAAATCACTAATGTAGCCTTAAACGCCAATTAGGTTAGGATAGATTGCTACAGAATGACCGCGAGTCAGAGCTTGTCATATCCAATCCTACTTAACGCGTCCGCTAGAAAAAGGTTGGAAGACAAACTAAAATAGACAGGATGAACAATTTTATACCTCAGAATTTAGTTAGAACAGCCCGTCTACGTTTCGACTCGGTTACCTCTTGTGTCACGCTTTCCCTTTCAAAGAAAACTTTGCTTTCCAATCCCCAGGGTCCCCTTTCCGGCAGCATGATTTATTTCATCAACACATACAGAAACACAGAAAACTAGCTCTCTCCAGTTTAAATACCACGTGTTAATTTGTAGTTAATGACAGCTGGAGAAATACGCGCAGAGGCACAACCTCTTCTGTCTCCCTTTCCTCACACACACCGCCCTCCCCCTTTCCGTCGTCCCTCTCTGCTTCCATCGTTCCCTTTCCGCTTATCCATTTTACTCGCACGCGGGCACACGCGCGCGTGCACACTCGCCTCACACACATTGCCGACACGCACTCTAGAACAGCGTTTAGGGAGGACGAAATGAATGCAAAAAAACTTACTATGAGGTGGAGATTTTTCAAAACTGGTGAAATGTTACAACTATAGTGTCTTCCTTCATCTTCGTCACGATTTCCTGTAGTAAGTCTTTTGTGAGCCGAACATCTCGCTTTGATTAATATATTTCTGAGGTCTGTCCCATATACCCAAATGCTTTGAGTGAAGTGGAGTGCAGATTGAGACATATTGAGCCCCCTTTAAGGGGATCATTTCATGTGGGAGGCTGGACACAAAGTTTGGACTCGTGACTGGCATTCCGGAGAGACACGCATATTTTAAAACAACAAAGCCGGATAGAAACGGAGCTTGGGGTAGGAGGGAAAGAAGCTTGGAAAGAAATCAGTAACTGATAAACAGCTGTCATTGTTGGACAGGTTTGGAGCCCGTTTAATCATGTATTTTCAGAGAGAAGAAGCCTGGCACAAACTCCACACTCAATCACAGAAAGAAAATATGTTTAGAGTGGTAGTTGTATGATTTGTGTTTTCGGTTGAAGAAGGACATTAATCAATGAATTACAACCTTTAAATATAGATGTATGAACGAATATACATTCCCTTTCCATAGTGAGTTGCACACCCCTGTACCTAAGTTTATTAACTTTGACTTCACAAACCAGTAAATCCCCACGTATGATTATAAATAATACTAATAGGCCTAATACCATATTTAAAAGAAGGTACACCACACCTTGAAAAAAACTAAATAAACATGTCACTATAGCTTGAACTGTTACTTGAAATGGTGACATTATGCAGTTTTTACTAGAATGTGTTCGGGCTGCAAATCTGTATGAAAACTATACCTTAACATGAAGGGAGAGAGAGAGGGGGGAGAGAGAGAGGGGGGGGGGGAGAGAGAGAGAGAGAGAGCATAGAGTTGAGCTAGATATCTCTGTTAGTTGTCAGTGTTAGTCCATGGGTATGGAATGCTAATAAGAGCCCCCCACCCCCAGTCCCCTCCAAACACCATGTCGTCGCGTTCCCATTCCCCCTCAGAGCGGAGGGGATCGATAGCTGACCCAATGGTTTGGCCAGAGCTTTATTTATCTGGTCCAAGCAATGATATTATCAGCCTTGAACGTTATATACAGCGAACGTCTTCCTAAATCAACACAAAGGGATCGCTTACACAGCGGTCTGTGCCTTCTCGCCTCCCTCCCTCACATGCCGTGGACCGACCGACCACACACACACACGCACACACGCACACACACACACACACACACACACACACACACACACACACATGCGCATTGGCGTCCCCTTATGCTAGACTCACAACTGGGGGGATTTTATGCCCCGTAGTGTTGGATTTGATCCATGGCTTAAACCTTCTTGGTGAGACTGTGGACGCAGAATTATGCCGTGATCACTGAGATTGTTAACAGCAATGTAGCGTCATCTTAGCTTGACTGCATATGGCCGCCCGTGCACAAAGCCAACAAGTACATGGCGATTTCAAGTGACAGCACAATTTAGAAGGCATCTCATCACTTTGCAGCTCATGGCCTTGTCCTCGTAGCTATATAACAGATGATGTGATTAGGACTTTGAAAGCATTTCTAACGTGAATAATTTCATTAGAAATTAAAGCTGAATATTATATATATTATTAGATATGTAGACACAGATAGCTAGATAGATAGATAGATAGATAGATAGATAGATAGATAGATAGATAGAACATTGTATATAAAGGTTTGCAGGAAGGTCAACTTATTTTTGAAGCCTATACGCTTTTGAAAAAAGGCGCTCTGTCACAACAGGTATAATACATGTTGCTGTGTGAAATCAGCTGCGGGTGTACGCAAACAAATAACCCCATGTTACGAGTCACTCATGTGTGCTTTGATAAATGGAACAAGACAAAGTTTTTTTTTTATGTTACTAAGATGCCATACTACACATAATCTCCCAATTCGCCAAACCACTGAAGTCCAGTTTAGTCTGTTTGACTATTGTAATGATCGCCGTTGGCAAATTTGCAACAACAAGACATAAATTAACATCTTTGCCTCCTAAATCAAAAGCAACGAGTGTGCTACCCCACGTTTCTTTTTTGAGGAATCTGTGGTGAAACTGTCACCTTGACGTCCCAGATACTTTATGTTTAGAGGGGCATATCCTGAATTGGATACAATGCAAAAATATCACACGAAGTGCCTTTAGGAACAGGAGAGTTTGAAGGAGAAGTCGAGCAGCATGAGATCATTCTGTATTTTAGAAAGTTGCAAAAGTATGTCTTATCCGTGTTCTGTTTCAATCCTTTTTCGTTAATTTAGTTAACAGAGAGTCAAACTTAAAACTATAAATTATTAGAGAAATTGCAAGAAATATCCGATAATTCTTTTAGTAGATTGAATTCATTATTCCAGGTCTTGGAAGTGTTTTAATATTATACTCAATAAAATGGTCAAACAAGACATTGCATAACAAGTTCAAAAGATCAACCCCTTCCTCTGACCAGCTGTAAAAAAAAAATCCAAACAGATAGCCTAGCTTTTCGCTTTGTAAGACAAGGCAAAAGCACGGTGTTTTTACAGGCCTACACACAGACATCACCAGGTCCATTATTTAGAAAGTATTCAAAAGAGGCAGGGTAGCACAGCAACATGTGTTAGTACATTGATTGGATCATAAACTGTAGAATTTTGCCGAAGTCAACACGCTTCAGAGACGTGCAGTACTCCTGCCTCTATTTACCGATGCAAAACTGTTTTGGTTGTTTGATGTGCGTAATTAATTTGTAGGCTTTGCTTAGCTTAGCTTAGCGATAATTAACTTTATTCTGAATAAATCCATAAATTATAGTTTGCATGCGTGGCTCATGGCCTATATATATTAAATGTGTGTCGTTCTTTATTTTGTTAAACGAACAAATATCAGGCAACAGCACATCATTACAAAGCAAGGAAATCAACTTTTACCAGAGGTATTCGAAAACCCACATATGACATCATGACCCAATCAGTCTTAGGCATGTATTCTTGTCATTCTTCTCTCACTGTGGAATATGCTAACACGGGTTCAAGAGAAGTATACAACCGATGGATGCATACAAGTAAAGTTCAAGTAATAAGATCACGTTCTTAATTGTTGAGTGACTGAAACATGTATCGTCTCTACTCATGCTTGCTCTTTTCTCAAATGACACGACTGACCCGTAAAAGCATACTAACCCTGCTCTTGCTGTCAAAGTTCATCACAGTGGACCACACTTGCCACACAGCTATTAATAATAGGAAAGGGGACGATGCTCTCTCTCTCTCTCTCTCTCTCTCTCTCACACACACACACCGCGCAGGAAAGGGCGAGTCATTTTCCTTCCCAACACGACAGCTTATTTGTCAATGCTGTTACAACATTCAGCGTGTAAAAAGGGGAAGACGTTCTCAGCCGCGAGCCCAGAGGAAGCGAATGGCATCCTCCCTCTTCTCCCTCGTTTACGGCTATCCTCGCTCTGCTCTCTATTCAGCATACAATGCATCACATTTAGTGCTACTATCGACCAGCTTACATGCAGCAGTACACATTTCCCAGATTGATCACGCATATAACTGCTGCCTTGCAGCTGCTGCAACACCCCTCTTTACAACGTTACATGTGGAATGTTATCAATGTCCGATTTCTCAGGGATTTCTTCTCTTATTTCTGGACTTATTTTCTCAACTCAACAAAGCATCACTTGGTGTCTCTATTGAGAGGAAAAACTGTCTGTAGTGTATAGGCTCACACTGATGCTTGAGATTTAAAAATACTACACATTAATGTTGTTTCGGCCCCGATCTCTTGCAATTAGCAATGGGCAACCGTCGTAGTAATCTACGCACAGTATCTTTCCATGACAATAACACAATATGCTGCAATAAGCAGGTAAGCGTGAATGTAAAGGGCACAGGCGTCTAAACTACAAATCAAATATCTCCATTGTAACACATGTTGTCTTTTTACATCTGAAGGACCACCCGAGGAAGTACAGTCATCTCCCATAGCTCTCATTAAAGCCGACATTGGCGTATTGTTTTCTATCAATAGCAAAATGCTTTAAAGCCTTTGTTTTAATCAAATGAGCCTACGTGCATTTGCTGACGATGAGGCCATTCAGCATAATGAAATTCCAGCAGCCCATTGGTTATGAACGGATTATGATATTAACTGAAAGACCACCTGTATATTGTGCTATGAAAGCATATGTAGTAATGTGCAAAACACAACACATTGATGTCTCTATCTTTTTACTTATACAGTCGCCAACACATCTATCAACTACACCCAAGGCCCACCCACAAACCCCTTACCACTAGTCAGCATTCATGAACCAAACAAATGAAAGGCGACACAAAATAAAACTCAAGAAACAACAAACACATCAAGACGAAACAAACAAAATGTATTTTGAAAATGATATATTAAAAGTGCTTTTTGATTTTCATGTAGTTCTTCTTTGAATGATGATTGACTCAACACACAAGCGCGCGCACACACACACATGACCAAGAAAAAAAGTTTGCTGGGCTTCCTCTCCTTAAAAGTCCGTGAGGTCAGTTATCCGTCGAGTTGCATGTCCATTGTATGGTTGGAGGGGGATGTTCAACCATCAGTGATAATATTGTCATTGCGATTAGACGGTTTCTTATTTGTCTAAAATTTTCTTTATTTTATGTTTTAAATTCTCACTTCAATTTTAATTCTTGGAGAACATAGCTTCAACAACATATATCGCACTCATTATAAGAAGCAAAAGGTTATATCAAAAATCATTAGTATAGAATCACAGAAAACCTGGTTTAGAACCAGAAAAAAATACAAAACAGAGATACATAGACACAGGACATATCTTATAATTGCTTGGAAACATTACTTTCCCGCTAAGTCTTGATTCATTTTTACTGCGCATATGATGTTCTTCAATTTATTTGGGTGTATTTTTTACAAAAAGGAAAATAAAGACTAGTATTTTACAAAATGAAGAGTGTTCTTGAAGATGAATGGGGATTTACATGGGCGTAAGTCCAGTTCTTTATTCTCTGTACATTACGAATTCCATCTCGGTCCCCGAAGACTTAAAAAATGTAGTGTCTTCTAAGGTGATCAGAAACGAGGTCCTATATATAGTCTTCTTGCACGACTTGATGGGTTTTGGTCCTTAGGTCTCTTTTCTCTCTCTCTCTCATTCGGATCATTGAATGGACATGTAAGGCCAGTTGAAGCTGCTCCCGGATAATAACATATCCCTGATGAGGGTTTCAATGGGAGTTTTACCTACCAAGCGGACGAAAAACAGCTGTTCAATTACCGAAGAGGAGACGGTGCGAAGAGAGGGCAACCGAAGCAAGAGCTTCCCAAAGCGGCTGGGCTGGTTCGGGTACTGGCTCCTCACGTATTCCTCTAAGGCGCACTGAGATTTCTCCTGCAGGCTTTCAATGTGAGCGGCGTCTGACAGGCCACAGGCGTCTGAGCAGACAAAACAGAGAAGAGAAGGGCTTGGGTTATCATTCAGCATCAGCGTTACGTGTTATTGACAAAGTAAGATGAACATAGACTCAACCCAAACATGATGCATCACACGGCATAAGCGCATCTGTCATATAAATAAACAACACAATGGGGCTCGGTTGCAACGGGGGGTAACAAGAACATATTCCCTGCGTATAGCACATACTAAAGTATGTTCATAAATCACAGAAAACAAAGACTATCTAAAGAGGGGACGTGCTCTATTTGTGTTTCACATGCATAGGCCTTCACACACACACACACACACACACACACACACACACACACACACATACACACACGCACTAACTGAGGTGTCCGGAAATTATGGCGCTCATACTTTAAGACTCGGGGGATGGGCATAAGCAATTACAAACAGAGGGATTTGAAATAGTTACAATTGTCTTATGACCTAATTATCATCCTCATGCTAGCAAGCAATCGTATTCCCACCTATTCCGGCTAGACTCCGTGTTGACTGTTAAAACACGAAGGCAAGGTCGCTTGAGGCAATTAAATGTCTTAGTGGGGTTTAGACGGCAGGCAGGAGAGACCTCAGAGAAGAAGTGAGCCAGAATCACGCAAATTCTGCTTACACACTTTCCGAGCGTAACGAGACCCTATAGGCCCTATAGCCTATATCCCGATTCCTTGATATGAATTGTTTAGCTGAATGAGAGTTGCAATTTGATAAAGGCTGCAATAACTGCGCAGTCATCATCATGTAACCCATATCACACTATGTGTGCAGACTAAACGTGAGAGTATATGATAGTTTGAAACCAAATCACTTTGATAATCGCCACTACAAAGACCTACCATGCAAGACGGACTACTGGACAATTTGAAAAATCAGACAATATGGAGACCATGTTGATGTCGTGAAATCAAGGACACTGATACATCTCGACTGACAGCGGCTAGTCAACCTCATGAGGAGCGGCTAGTCAACCTTTTTGAATCAGGGGCTGCTAGTGGTCAAGTAGTATTCTATTTTAAAGTAGGAATGGCTGTACTTGGCAAAGAAAAAAGAGGTTCACATTTACACAGGTAGGCAACTAGCCTACAACATGCTCCGCTTGAGTTGCTTGTTTTAGAGGGGGAGGGGGACATCGGCTCCCAGAATATTGTCCCCAGAGGTCAATGCGTTGGCCTCATACTATTTATATGCAAACAGTAAACAAATTCGCATCTAAATTTTGCTCATTTTGGTCGGACTGGCTCAGGCCCAGCTCATATTCCTTTACCACTAATTAGATCTTTGATAGAGGCCATTATAAAGTTTAATATTTATTTAGTTTTTTTTATTAAAATGGTAACTGCCTTCCGAACGATGATGTCATCATGTACATTATGGACATACATCATTTTAAACATGTCTGGCCGTAATTTTGTTACATTCTTACTCTCTGTTTGGATTTTGGGCCTACGTTGAGGGCTCCTTCCAAATTCAAGATTATTCTAATATCAAGAAGATATTGTGAGTGGTTGACGTCATGTTGCTTCTAATTCGAATACAAATGAATAGATTATCTGAAAGCAAAACTACATTATTAAAGTAACAATTTAAAAAAGGCAAGTAAACTACAATGTTAATGGCATGCACCACTGTTATGCAGCATGCTACACTGGGGGAAGAAGGATGGCGGAGAACTGCACAGCGATACAGACTAATCTGCCTGTTACAGCTCGTTGTGCAGAATTTACAACAATTCTGAAATATTACAAATGTGCCATGATGAAGTCATATTCATATCCTCTGTGGTCGGGAGGCCCCCATACAGTGCGTCTCACATATAGGGGCAAATAAGGTAGCAGCAGGATGACTGTAGTACTTTAAATAAATTATCTCTATCCGTCCTGGTAGGTAGTCAAAAATATAATATAAAATAATGTAAAATAATATAATATAATGTAATATAATGTGTAAGGCCCAAGTGAGAATGATGGTTATTATAATACATGTAGATAATTAATAAGTAGCCTATTGTTTGCTAGTAAATTAATCAAACGCTGTCCGGAAGCAAAATATGTACTGTAGCCTATTACTACGTAAAAGGAATATCAGCACCTGCTAAACTCAATTCAAATAGTTTTAAAGAAAGAAAGAGATTTTGAGACAAAGCCATTGTCTCATATTATTTACAGTGCATACGAAATCCAATCTTGAGTCTAAGCGGTGTACGCTTTAAAATTGTAATCTGCGTGCTGGCGCAATTTAAACTTTGACTGAGAACAGACTTCTTCCATATTTTCGCATTTCATTATTTTCATAATTTAAACCTCTTTAAGGTCAATCAATCTTAAAAATCTACTCTACTTCCGGCCATATTAAAATGGCATTTAGCTCTTACATGGAACTATATTTTAGGGAGTGCAATTAAATTTAATTTTGTGTTAATAAAAAACACACACAGTCGTGCTCATGTGTATGTGTCATATAACCGAAGGCACCCACCGAGATGTGTAAAATGACTGATCATAAAAATTGGTCTTTGTGTCTACAGGTTTTCTGTTGGTATAATATGGTTTTATAAAGTTGTTTCTTGCTAAGTATATTTGAGATTTGATTATGATACGTCCATAACAGTGTCAATACAAATATAACAGAAAACAATGGCCTCCATATTCTACTTCCTGCCGAATACAATTCTAATGGGTAATCTGAGTATTCTACTTAAGTCATTACAACCTTATAGCCATGCAACATCTGTGCATAGCATGTGAGTACAACGAACTGTTTTTACAACACAGAGAAAGCAGGAGTTAACACGAGCACAGCTTCGGCGTGATCACTAGTTGTAGTTTTCCCACCTCCCCACGAGCAGGCCTAATCCAAAGCAAAGGCTTCACACACTCACCTGATGTGAAGAGTACTATCGCTTTGATACAGCTGTACTCTGCCGAATCGACGTGGAGAGCCTTTAGCTTTTCAACCTGCTCCTGGAAGATTCGAATGTGATCCATGAAAGCGACGACCCGGTCCGCAGACATCGGTGAAGCATGGAGGCCAGCGGCGGCTAGCAGTGGAGCCACGTGTAGGGGCATGGAGCACTGCGCCGCGTTAAGCACAAACAACTCGCTCCATGTCAGTCTGAGTAGGGACACCTGGTCGGTGATTTGCAGGTCTGGAAAGAAAGGGATGTTCCTCGCCCATTCCACAGCACTGAAGAGCAGACGAGCCGCTAGCTCGCAGATATTCTCGATTCCCATGATATTATTGGGCTGCATGCACTGACTGCCATATCTGGACGTGGGGTAAGGCTCGGCCCGAAGCAGTAATGAGATGTATCCGGAAAGATAGCAATGACCGTTCAGGGGATCCCCGTTGGTTAGCGCGTATTGGCCTGGGTTCGGTTGGGTTGGAGGCATTCGTCCTCGCTGAACCGCTGACAAAAAGAAAGAAACAGAGAGGAAATGTACATCCAAGAATCATATGAACAGTCTGCGGAAATACTCTAGCTAGTGAATTAGAGTGTCGTATATTTCAGACAATGTTTATTTATCAAATACTAGTTATAGAGTAATCTCTGGGCATATGATACCATTTGAAAAAAGTAGCACTAATTACAAATGGGCCATAACGCTGCTGAACTGTTTACCTTTTATTTATGGACGTAAATGAAGCTGGGCACTCACACACACACACCGAGGCTCTCTCACATTGGACATATTTCTTCCATTGTAAATGGAAATAAATACCATTAATTATGTGCATGTGTAATAATGTGCATGAAATTACATTTTACAATAGCCATATTACACTATCACACATAATTGTCTATGTGTTAAAACATTTATCAACTGATCGTTTCCATGTATATCGATGCTGTTGCTCGATTTGGCACCAAGTCGTATGATGCAGCAGAGGAAAGACCAGCGAGATTAAGTGTGTGAGCTCTACATTTATATTTCATAGTTTCTTACATAACGGTGCAATAGACCTAACTCGTGTCTTACTGACACACTGAGATGTTACATCAGTGAAAATTATATTATAAAATGCACGTCCACTCGAGTGCAACTAGTGGCTCTATGAAAACATATATGTGTTATTTTCGACGGGCACAAATTTCAAGTTGTTTTGTTCCCGGGTGAGAGGGGTTGGAGGGGGACAACTAGGCCCTCCTTACGGTGTCATTAGAGATTGAAAATGTGTTTAGCCACCTCGAATGAGCCGCCTATGCCTGTGTTTTCTTCTTTCTAGGACATGGTAAAGGGGAAGGTGGAAGCTATTTAAACACATGCACACACTCGCTTGTAAGTACATGTTTATGCACACTCTCTCAAACACCACACACTCACGCTCACACTGTGCTTATCCTTTTGCCTGGTCTCGCTTTCCCACTGCACTGCACTACCCAAGCACTCCCGCACAGATTCTGACGCGCTCAAAAACATTGTATAACTGCTATAGGCACAACACCTATGCACAACGTGTTGTAGAGCTAACGCATAATATCTGTCGAACATGGTCATCGTGTATTGCAGTATACGAAAAGAATTTATATTCACCTTCCCGCCGCATTCCCACTTTCAAGCACTTCTTGAGCCGACAGTATTGGCACTGATTTCGATGGTGCTGGTCAATGGGACAGGTTCTGTTGGCACGACATGTATATGTTAAGTTCCTCCGGACACTCCTCTTGAAGAAACTTTTGCATCCCTCGCAGGTGAATTGACCATAGTGCTTGCCACTCGATTTGTCCCCGCAAACAACACATTCAATATGCTGTGCATTCGATCCAGAATTCTGGCTTTGCCCTTTTTCGCCAGCCGTCCCTGGTGTTGAAGGGGGTCCTGGCTGACTGGGGGTCTGCGGAGTGTGCGGTGCGGCTGACGCCGTCTGCTGTTGCTCCCTTGCCGGCTGAGCTGCCGGATTGGGGCCGCTCGGAGGTCCTCCGGCCACGTCTTCCTGCGGATCTCGCCATACGCTAACTACCATTGCCATATCTCGGGCCCGAAAAGTGCTTTTAAGCGAACTGGTCGCTCGAATATTAGAGCTGGTAAAAGGGAAAGGATAAACGCACGATACTGTAAAGTCAAATCGGAGCAACCAATATCACAGAGAAAAGTCGAAGCAGCGAGCGATCAATATATTCAAAAACAAGAAGCAATAGACAGGCACCCGATCAGGATATGCAAGTGTCGGGAGGCCAGTTCCAGGGTATATTGCAGCCAGCCATTCGGGAAACCAATCTTGTAGAAAATAAAGCGACCCACACGCAGTAAAATCAGTTCGTTGGAGGCAGAGGCAGAAAATCTTCACAATGACAACGAAATAAAAAGAAATGCTCTCGGACGGAGACGCGATCCAAAGTGCTGTGCGAAATTAATTCCCTTCTTTTTCTTCCTCTGCTCCTTTCTCCGTCTTCGCGGCTGAAGAGTAGGAAACACTGAAGAGCGGGATTCTCTATCTATGACCATGAATAAAGCTCATCTGGACCCGCAAAAACAACACCGCCAGAGTGGATGTGTAGTGTCGCCTCTCCGGCAGGACCGGAGCGAGGATAAAAGGAAAAAACAACAACTAATAGAATATGCAAGAAGCAGAGACCCAAAAATGAATGCGTTTCAACGAGAAGACCAGCCGAGCAATGTTTCCGAAGCAGAGATCTGCGCGAATGTCTGTATATAGTGAACTTTGACACTACTATTGAAACTGACACGTTTCTATGGAGATCGCTGCGCCTTATATGGTGCTCGTGTCAAGGAGCCAAGAGAGGGGCTGCTGGCAACTGATAATCAAAGGCGACTGACTGGTCAGAACCCTGCATTGAGGGGGGAGAGAGAAAATGGGAGGCTAAGGTTAGCCAAGCCTCTTTCACTCCATTGGTTAGCGTCCTCGTTCCTTGCTACCTACGACTGGGGGCTCTGACAAGCACAATTTACATTGAGCTCGCTTTGCACTGCTATTTAATTTGAAACCTGATTAGTATGGGCCGTCTATTGTCACAAAAAGAGGAAGAAACCCCGATTAGAATAGTCGCAAAGCGGGGTAAAAGCCGGGACAAAGCCAAGCGCGCATGAAATAAATAAAACGTACGCGGTGAAAGGTCTCAGGGAGACCGATTAAAGTTTGAGATGCTTTGTCTCACGCCGCTGTCATGATTACAAGCGCATTGTCTTTTTTGAACGTATCACTCTCACATACGCTATATTTTAGAGCACAGAGTCTGCGTTGGGCAAATACTTTTTGATTGCTGATGTTGATTTATCTTTATCGTGCATAGATAACGGTCCTTGTCAGGCAAATTATGGGAAATATGCGAGTGCACTACCGCCGACTAGCTGTTTTAACTGTCTGGATGCGACAGCAATGATAGCGAATCCTTCCTCGTCTATGAATAACCGGACTAATTCAATGGATAAGCCATTAAGATATGTACAAATGATTGCTATATAGCCTTTGTTTAGATTCTTATTTATTCGAAACCATGCCTTGTCCTTTAAATATTCTGCGGGCATCCAGTATTTTGTGTATGAATGCTGTAGCCTGAGCTGTACAGACCGAAATGTCTGGATCGGGCTGCCACCTAGCGTACAGTAGACAATTACATGGACAGAGACTGCATAAGTTATTGTTGTAATAGGCCTGCATTTTTTCAGGTACTGTAAAGGTATTTACAGCACTGATTAAACGCTCGATTATCATAATAATATAGGTGGGACATGCTGGTCAGAATTGTGGTAGTATGTTATGGTTTTAAATATAAAAAAAAGTTAAAGCGTATTCTTGTGTAGAATTATGTCATCACAAAAATGTTGAGCTGGAATTGAAGAACATTCCTCTCTGAGCAATTTCATACTTTCTATTTCCCTTTCTTACAAACTACACTCTTCTATCAGGTCAAGTATGACGTTGATTCCACCGTACTATGTAGGTTATGTGGACCATAGATGCAGCGTATTTATAAGAGGGCATGAAAAGTTTTTACAATAGTTTGTTTATAGCTTGTTTCGTGCATTAAGTTAATACGTTAAGAAAATGTAAAACAAATAATCTTTTAACTTGCTTCTTGGAAAATATTGTTTTCATGTCGGCTATGTGTTTGGAACTACTGAACAGTCTCCCTCCCTCCGGTTCTCTCGCGATCGTGATAGCCAACACATACTGGCGGTCATGTCTCCTGTTCTTTGAAAAGGTGAAACGAATAAGATTAAAGTGGACAAAGAGAAAGTTCTGTAAGTGTAACATCAAGATTTTACTCCACAGATTCAGCGGCGAGCAAGAAGGAGAGAGAGAGGCACACCAGCGAATGGGAGACCAGAGAGGAAGGCAACCAAGAGAACAGCGAGAGAGAGGAGGGAAAGTGGACACTAGGACATGAAGGGAGAGAGTGCTCCGCGCCGGCTCTCAACCTTGCATGGACAATGTATTGCTTCAGCGCGACCGATATCCGTAAGGCAAGTATTTTACTTATTTGACATACTAGCGATGGAAGATACTGCAAAACTGCTTTAGGATAAACTACTCATTCTTTTGACCAATGTTTATAAGTTCACATTCATGACAAAGCTTCAAAACTGGACTTGTAACAGTCACTTTTAAACGTCCAGTTGTAAGATTCACACGAAATAAAACAGAATAAAAAATATATAAATTAAATGAATTAACAATAACGTCGCATCTCTAAATGTTAAACGGCTTTGCAATTGAAAGCTGTCGATGTGGAGGCTTTTTTACTTAGTGCAGCTGAACTTGACTAACCACGGCGTAGACCGGCTTTCCAGACGTAAGCCTCTCACCTGCACTACCCTGTTTGTTGTTTGATCACATAATGAAAAGATCGATAGCAACCTGTTTGTCTAAGAGATAATGTCAACGGATTAAAACAACAATTATACGAGCGAGGCAGTGACAGAGTGACTGAGAGACTAAGTGAGTCGCAAGACTTTGCAAAGCACGCAAAATATATTTCTGAAAATGTCACCTCTAGATATTTGCGCCTAATGACAACAATTAATGGACATCTGAAAGCTTTACGAAGGCCTAATGTTTGCTGAAGCCTACATCCGTAGATAGAACCTCACATTCTTGGCAACTTGCTATCATCACAACAAGTTATTTTAAATAGAAAATATTCAACATGTCAAAAATGTAACCAGACAAGTCTTATAACGCCATGCCATGATGGAAATAATTGCCTTTACATTTTAATTTGTACCAGCTTTATGTAAACTGATGATAATAATAACATCAAAGGTTATTTTGGGACATCTCCCTCTTGAAGAAATATAAAGTAATTATTCAGGAAATTATTAATTTTTTAACGCTGTTGTCCTTAAAATCAAGTAATAACAGTGAATATATGTATATCTGCATACAATTCTCACCTATATAGGCCTATATATATTTTTTTTATTTTTTTTGACTGAGTGAGTGAAACGTTAAGTAGCTACGGAAGCTTTATGTTCTAGTTGTCTTATTCAAGAGATGTAATGCATTGACTTAATTGCGCATAGCCGACTTAACTTACTCTGGGTTTTAAAACAATAATAACTCGCTCTGATGCGCTTGCTTTTTTTTTTCGACAAAGATCTGAAAACTTCCTGAGGTGCGAGGAGACGCACGTCCACTCACACAGGGCCAACCCAGTGAAAAAAAAAAAAAAACAGCGTTCAGGACACCCTTCGCGTCTGCCCAGTGCAGTATCAAGACACAGAAGTTGAATGTGCTGAATGAGGAACATTCACTTTAAATTAAAGAATTGATATAAAGTCACCATATTCTACCATTTTAAAATGTGTTGGCTTTCTTGGTCACTGATTGAATATCACATATTAAAATTAGGCTATTTTTACTTTTCTCCTTAACAATATGGAATTGCCATACTTGTATGGATAGTCTCTAGTCTGTACAGTTTTAGGCAGAGAAATAACCTGATTGTTGTTGATTACTGAAAAGGAATGGCAATATCATATCACAGCAGTTTTTTTATATAAGTTTTGCATTGTATTCCTTCAATGTATTGACACATAGCCTATGTATTGCGAATACAAATATTGACAATATGGTTCATAATACCTAGTTAGAAAATGTGCTTAATAAAAACTAAACAGAACAAGCTGAAAGATTTTAGGATTATCAGATTAGCACCATATTAACAATCTACCTTTCATTTAAAGAACCTATGACAAAACGTTTTCAACCCCATTCTAAATGACTAATGATAAATGGTCTCAACATTATTCTCGAGATGTGGTCAATGGACATCTCAAGACCATAGCTTGGTAAGCATGGTGCTGCAGAGACAAAACATAAGTAGTCGCTGTGCTCATAAGCAGACATTCAAAATATATACATATATATGTATGTGTGTGTGTGTGTGTGTGTGTGTGTGTGTGTGTGTGTGTGTGTGTGTGTGTGTGTGTGTGTGTGTGTTTGAATGCATGTATTTATACATATATATATATATATACTCCCTGAGTCAATTGGTGCTGCACATTTTCTTCACCTCTTAAAACACACTTTGTGCGATCCATGAATGTGGTGGTGGGATTGTTACGGGCCCCCTCGCTTTGAGTAGTTGCGAGTTGAAAGGGTCGAGAAGAGGGCTTTTGTCCCATCTGATCCCTAAGTATTTTGGGACTTGCGTTGGTGTGAAAAGGACGAGAGGTCACTTGAAATCGCCTTTTATCCGCTCCAATTTTCTCTATGGATCACCAACTTTCAAAAGACATAATCTGATCAGGCTTAATGGAAGAGGTATTCCTAAAAAAAAACGAAAATATATCTAAACCACGGCACTTAATATTTTTGGTAGAATTTGCAATGTGTCAATACTGCTAGGTAGACCCTCTAATGTTAGCCTACAGGCTAAACCCGTACAGACAGAGATGCCTGCCTCTAGGCCACACACGAGCAGCGGCATTCAGTGATCTATTAAGACTTGGACACCAGACATCGCATGTAACATAATGAGTATGGTTACAGCCAAGCCATGGAGACAACTGTGACGGCTGGGACCTAACCAATATTCATGGGTCACATTTGTACCGACCTGCCGTTGTGCGTGTCATGTCTGAGAAAAATATTTTAGTTTAATTTCTGGAACATAAACAGTTAATATTCGTCCATTGCTTTAGTGTTTTCAGAGACTTCAAATCATTCATGCCTTTAAGGTAGGCAGGCTACTGTTAGGCAGACCAAGGTAGACAGGTAAAAAGACACTCTCTCTCTCTCTCTCTATCTCTCTCTCTCTATACATAGGCTATATATCTCACACACACTCTTGCTCTCGCATGTGTGTGTGTGCGTCAGGGGCGGATCTAGCCATTTTGGGGCCCTAGGCAAAATATAGACATGGGGCCCTCATTTTTGAAACACGTACACAAAACAAATAACCTCCCAATACTCTTAGAATCGCAATAAACCCATAGTGCACTGCCACTCAACTCTCCACAGTAAAATCAGTTTCAGATTTCTCCAGCTTTTGCCAAAATTACATGTTTATTACTCAGATCAAACAAGAGAGAGAGAGATTAGAATTTCCATTCTCTGCCAGAGATACAAAATGATCTTGCACTTAACAGAACTAAAATACAAAATGGATATGAGTCTATGAAAACCACCATTTACATTTAAACAGGACCAATGAAAAGATTTTGTGTGTGGACAGGAATAACAGTGGCTGTGTGTGTGAGTGAGAGACAGGCAAAGCAGTGGTTCAGTGTGAGTGAGTGAGTGAGTGAGTGACAAGCTAAGTTGCGCTCGGCCAAGTGTATAATAATGGCGATCAGACGTTTCAAGATCTCTCTCCATTTGTTTACTTCGTTCACAAACAGCTCTTGATTTACATGATCTATGGCTTTACCTGTTTGGAGCCGTTGCTGAAACGTTCGCCAAACAGCCATATTTGCGAGGTGATCAGCAGACTTCTCGTGTTCTTTTAGGAAGGCTGATACATTTTTCCAGTCGTTCGTGCCGTCAATTTCGGCAGTGTATCTGTTACAGAACCTGTTATCTACCTGCCGAGCAAATGTCAGGCTCATATACAAAAACATTAACGTGAATTAATTGATGCTAATACCTAGCGCAGTCTCTGTAATTTCCCCTATACGTTAGTATTAAGCTAACGTATTTTCTATCACAGTTTAAACACGCAATGCTATGTGAAACGAATGTTACGAGATGAGATTACTAAAATGTATTCTGCATGTCTGCTCAGTTTTACAGTGCTACCCAAGTAAAGGTTTGAAAATAACTTCAAGCTTCAGACTTTCTGTTAGGGAAACTCTATTGTTCTGGAGGTTTATTGCTTTGCAACAAGGGCAACCTTTCTAGGGATCCCTCTGCTTTGGTTTGAAGTAACGTTATTTCGCGCTGCGTGCGTTACTACGTGATCATATTCTGGACTAGTCCAATGCACAATGGAGGGGAGCATGTGTGCTGGAAAATTATTATTTAGGCATTAGTTCGGCGTTATGTTGATATTTTTGTTATTTTTTTCTACTAGAAATGTGTGTGTTTTTTTTACTTTACATAAGTAATGGCTGGGGGGGTCAGATTTTGGTGGCCCCTAATAAAGACAGATTTGGTTGGGGCCCTAGGCACTTGCCTAGGTTTGCCTAATGGAAGATCCGCCTCTGGTGTGCGTTATATACCTACTCACTCTCGGTAGTCCACAAACCAATATCATATTACAACGTTTTAAGACAGGGACTATAACTGTAGACAATATAACTAAAATGGCCACTCAAATTAGCTTGAGGTTGGGGTCTAGTGAGAGAGAATGTCAGTTGTTTAAAAGGTAACGGCTTTATTGCTCACAAAGCCATCATCTATGTAGAGCATGTGTGCTAATTACGTCAGACAGTCTTGAAAATAGAGATTGTAAATCTATTAACACGTAAACCATGCAAGGTCTTGCTATTGTTATTGTTTGGGCTAATTTCGACGTCCACCAAAAAGGTCCCGCATTACACATAACTGATGAAGTAAGTTTTAGGTGATATCAGCAGACATTGGATATCATCCCTGCAATTGTTACTTTCATTAAAATATTGTGAGTTTCACAGATGACAGAGTTGACAGTAAAGTAAGAATTGGAATAGTAACGCCACTGCTTCTGTAAACTAAGGCAAGCCTCTCATTTTTGGAAGTGAATACTAATGGGTAAAAACGAGATTTTGAATGTTTCGCAGACATGGTATCAGATTGAGGTTAAGGCAAAATAAATCACTCCAAATGAGTCTATCATAAATATCTAGACGATTTTTTCAATCGATACCTACCCTGATATTGACATAACATGCGCAGGAAACAGTGCCCTCCGTACACGTGTTGGCTAAAATGTATAATCTTAATAATTTGTGTCAATATATATATTTTTTAAATCAAGCGTAAGCCATTATCAACTGTGATGAGTTGGAAACGTGTAACTGTTTATTACAGATTCTGGAAGTGACCTTGAACAAACTATGTGTTTTTATTTAAAATATATCTCACCTGTATTGAAAGTAAAAAGCATAGAGATACAGTGATATACCGACAGACGATCACACACACACACACAAACACACACATACACATCCACATAACTCACATACATACACACACTGGGAGAGAGAGAGCGCGAGCGAGCGAGAGATTCAGAGAGAGCGAGCGAGCAAGAGAGAGAGGGAGGCAAAAGTAACACCGCACAGGTGAAATGCGTCGACCGTCATTCGCCACTCAAGCTCACGTATTATATGACATGAGCGGACTCACCTCCAGTATCCATTATGGTCCCTAAAACTATCAAACGCAGCAGGCGTTTAATTGGGATTTCGTGTGTTTGATCCAGCAGCTTGATGATTGAATAGTCTGAAATGGACGGTCCGAAATTGAATAATAATGCTTATAAAAAAGTGGGGTGGACTTAGGGAGATGATCATTCACAGCTAGTCTAATAATATGAATATTAGTGTTAACATAATTTTTAATAATAATAATAATCAATAAAAGTCAATAATCAATTCAAGTTAATATTATTTATAATAATACCTTCTATCTTCTGTCTTTTTTTAAAGAGAAAGCTGTAAATACTGTCCCCTTTGCATTCCCCAAATCCACAGGAAAACATATCTATGATATTGTTCCCTTACCTAATTTATTATATTATTTAACTTGTTTCCCATGTGAATTGTAAGTATGATGGGTCGTACAGCTATTAATGTTTTTGTAAAGTAATTTTTTATTGTCATATGTTGCCCTAATTTGCCTTCTATTGATGTAACCTGACTGCATTAAAAACAAGAATTACATCATAAAGTACTAAGTATTACACATAATAATATCATATGTGGGCTTTATATGGGTCTACTTCTACGTTTACGTTTCTGCTGTGTGGCATTCACATCCATTCTCACAGAGTTAGCAGTCGGACGGAGGGACCCGTAGGTTAGAACTTTACTCTGGAGAAGGTCACTGCGTGACTCCTCTCCACTGCAGGATCATTTTGTCAGAGCAGGTGAAATAAAAATCAGTCGACCTGTATTGACAAATGGCTAAAGGGTGACAAAAAATAGTCCTGACCTTTGTAAACAGAATCTAACCATACGGCTCTGGCCTCTCAAACATTTAGCCTCGCTCGTGAATCATGAATTATTTTTAGACTTCTTTTACCCATCAAGACATTTTTAATCACAGAAAGTGATGATGACTTGTGTCAAAAGTCTTTTCTTCTTTCTGCTGTCCAACATGGCAGCACGTCCCTACTATCTTATGTAACATACAGAAGTGTAGATTATGTCTGACTACTGATCCCTGGGATGGTTAGATAGCTGGAGCCTCACACATCACATCAGCTGGGTGAAACTGGGGGGTAGATCAATAGTAAAATGAGACACCTGTCATGCTGCCATCACTCACCTCCTCAGTGCAGTGACACTAGCTCTCCTGACAGTCTGTGCCTGCAGTCTAGTCCTCTGGCAACACACGGAGGCTTGGAGTGGCTGGAGACGAGTTAGGAGTGCTGATGGGATATGTATTTCTCTGGTGTTGATGATTATTAGTGTAGACACATATTGTGCTAGTTGTACACCCAGTGCGCATTTGTCTTGTCTCATGCGAGTGTGTGTCTTTCTGATACTGCTGCTTACACCTACTTTGTAAAATGATTATGCTTAGAAATCTGAATGCTTCACATTGATATGCAAGTGAAGTGGACATGCAAGTGTCTCATTGTACTGCAGCCTTTCTTTGAATTAAAAAGACGCTAGGGTCTGTGTCCACAGAGGCCGAGTCCACACTGGGGTGGGGGTTGTTACACATGTTAAATGCATGGAGACCTGATCAATATGGGGGCTTTGATTGATTCTTGTTTCTGGTCCTTTTTTGATCTCATTATTATTCCTTACATCATTATCATCAACTGAATCTATTGCTGCAATTAACAGACTAGTTTCCTTCCCTTGTAATGTTTTGAATTGTCTCATTTGTAAACCACATTCCAGACCATTACCGATGGTCATGGCTGTAACAATAACAGCAGCACACCTACACAACAAATGGCTCCTCGAGCAGCTATGTGTATTTGTCTGTCTTCATTAAATCATTCCATTTACTGACAGGGGCGAGAGGACCACTGAACTGAAGAACAGCCATTACGGGAATGGCCCCCTTCTCTGCAACCGTGTACTGCTGATTCACAGGCATCACGTGACCCTGTGCAGTGACTGTAGGTTAGTCGTCGGCTCAGCAACACTCACTCACTGATGAAGGGGGATCGCTAACAGACCGTAAGTACACCTGTGTCTGTACCACAGAGACTCTGGCCTATCAGGGTGGTCTGAAAGCAAATTACATGTCTGTCTGCTGTCTATCTGTCTGTCTGTCATACTATCTCCTACATAGATCAGCGTCCTTGCACTAACAGGAAATGAAGTGTAATAACTATGTCCTTATTTAATGTGTGATGAAGTTATTTTATGTCTTTGGTTTCTTACTGTACTCTACTGTATGTGGACCTGTTGTTTTGAGTAAATGTAACTTTGCACAATAAAGTCTCTTTATTTGTTATATTTATATGCTCTTAATAAAAATGACAGAAATCTTGTATGGACTCTGGATATGAATGTAGAAATATCTTTCCATAAGCTCACCACGGGATGGTGTTTTCGAGAATGTAATATATGATATGGGCTTTTGACTTTTAATGATAATTGGTTTAATGGTGTGGTTTACAACATTTATATTTTAAATGCAGAAATGCTACAGCTATTACTCCCATACCTTGGCAAAATGTGCTCCTAGTAGAGTGCAATTGTACCCTTTGTATTTAGGAAAACACAGGGAAAAAGTGACAATGGAATCGTTTAATTAGTGGAGTGACTGGCCTGTACCTGAACCACATTCTCTTTAGAACTTCTTGCTCAGTCCCTGCTGCTGCACCCTGCTAGCAGAAACACCATAACTACTGCCCATAACATTCAGCAACATATCATGTTTACGTATTCCCATAAAAAAATATTTTTTTTGTACTGAGGGTATAATGTTTTCATAAATATGACTCATATTTTAACATCATGCTCACCATTTTATGGGTGGTGTTTGGTTCAGCCTTGACTGGACTGCCGAGATCTCTACACAAAGACACGACGCAAACTCTTCCACAAGACGCATAAAAATGGTGATCGTGGTGCGCGCCCTGTGTCTTCTGTCTGATGTGCCGAACTTATCGTTCTCCAGCTTCAGATGTGCAGTTTGCTTTGTCCCGGGCCTGAGTGTAGCATTCAGCCCACAAACCTTCTCTTTGACCTGTTCATCGACATCACTTCCTGTGGAGTTTTCAGAAAGCTTTTCAGGCATTTTCCCTCTGAAAAACAAATGCACCACAAACTACCTCCCATAAAAGATAACGCTTTTGTTGGGTCTCGTCTAAAAGACACAGTCTTACGTACAGTACCTCCCTTGAAATGATCTATGTGGTTTTAATGCAATGTTGTTTTTTTTGGGTGTTTTTTTAAAACTATAAGGCTGCAGTACAGACCAACTGTATAATGACACTAAAGAATGCGCTTCTTTTGGGTCTGTTTGAGAGATTGGTCACAGTAAGCCCCCTGGGGAATCAAGTACTGTACAATGGGCAGAAGAACATAGCAGAAGTGTTTGCAGTAGCGCTTCATGTGAAATAGAGTGTTCCAGTATATACTTAGAATGAAATGTACAGAATTTTACAGAATTTTGTGTACGTACAGTTTCACACACTCACACACTTTTTCCCTATCTCACACACACACAGATGCCACTATTGTTGTTTCTTGCACAAACATTATCATCGCCTCATTCATATCTCTGTCCCACTGTATTTGTCAGCATACTTCTCTCTCTCTCTCCCTCTTTCTCTCTCTCTCTCTCTCGCTCTCTCTCTGTCTGACTCTCTGTCTCTCTTTCTCTGTCTCTCTCTCTCGTTGTCTCGCTATCTGCTGTATCAGTCTGCAAGGGAAGTGGACGGCACCCATCACTCTTCCCCACAGCCCCTTCCCTACGGGGGGAGGGCCGAAGGAATCGCTTTTCTTCCAAACATTAGGTTTCGACAAATGCCGGCATTAGAGGCACAACTTTAATTTAATGCTCTGCAGAGCAGCAACCATTTATATCTGGAAGAAAAAAAGCGGCCAACAGCTAACAGCTGGTAAGCTCTGTATGCTTCCATTTCCACCCTGTGTTTAAAGGCAGCAGTCTGCCTGGGATTTCCTGGATGATTTTTTCCCCTGTGTGTTTTTGTTTGTCTGTGTGTATACATAATTCCTCAGTCGATGCCATGTGATGATGGTGGTGTGTGTGTGTGTGTGTGTCTATCTGTATGTATTTTATAGCATAGTGTAGAACAATCAATTTTCACAGCCTACCTCTCGGCAAACTTACACATATATGTAGAAATTGCCATGCACATTTAAATGGGTTCTAAATAAATAATGAAATGGGAAACTTTTCTATTTTCACTGATTTGTTCATTTGTTTTGTTGGATATACACAAATGCCGACGGACGTGTTCCTCATTTGGGCGATTTTAAAGGTAGGTGATATCCTGACCCTCGTCTTCTGTTAGCTAGTGATCGTCTTATGATAACAAAGCAATACGTACACTGGACCTTCTTCTCTTGTGCTCCATACAAAGAGTATCTCTGTCTCTCGCCTGCATGTGCACGCCCGCACACACACACACACACACACACACACACACACACACACACACACACACACACAAGCACATGCACACACACACAAACACACAGACACACAGACACACGCACTCACACACACGCACACACACACACAGAAACACACACACATACATGCACACACGCACACACACACACACGCACACACACGCACACACACACGCACACACACACACACAAACGCACACACACATGCACACCCACACACACACACACACACACTTCTGGGTTTTGGGATTTTATTTGGATGCATGTGGGTTATACTGGAAGATATCATCTGTAAGTGATCTGTGTAAATGGACTGCAGCGACTCCACACAGAAGTCACCCCTAGATGAGACAAGGGTCCCTGTGTGAATGCGGTGTGTCTGTCCCGTCTATGTTTGCACGAAAGAAGTCCAGGCATTTGAATCGAGAAATCTAAAATATGTAAATAGGTTAATGAAAGAGACTCATATGCCCTTATATTCCCTCAGATCTCTCCTCCTCTCCTCCTTTTCTTCTGGTCCT
>NC_137924.1:35097366-35107366 GCF_963457725.1 Sprattus sprattus
GAGAATACATTGGGAACCCTGTTTTACGCAGGAAATCCTCTTTCACATTTTGCTGGGCACTATATGGAAATCTAATAAATTGCAGGCATATGGGATAGTATACTGCGAAGAACATCGGGCAAAATTCTGCTTAATGATGACGGGGATTTTTCGACTGGTCTCCAATTTCTCATCGGAACGTTCCTGTAGCCAGGAATCCCAGCACGGACAATACCTGAACGTGTATGGCCTGGTTGACTCTGGTGCGCCTCTCTAGACGAGAGGCCATTTGGGCACAAAGCTCTCGGCAAGCGGTACCTGCTTATGAGACATACATCATCCTGTGTCAAAAAGTCTGCGAGATCACAAAAAAACCCCTCTCTCTCTCCTTATTGCGCTGTTGGCAATATCCTCTAACAACGCCAATGCAGCCATACCTCCTACTGAAAACTAAGCCACTATTAGTCTTTTTATAGGCTATAAGTTTGAGCGAAATGTTTTACACTTGTGAAATTAAAACGTAATACCTATAAGATGTGAACCTCATTCATGTGTAAATTATTCTAATAGTTTATTTGATTTTATTGAGCGAAACATTCATTTGGCCTTTCACCATTAGCCCAAATGGTGACGGTGGTGCTGAGGATGATGATGATGATGAAACTGCGTGTCGGCTGTCGGCGCTCGGAGAGTCCTGAATTCCTGCAGTACTCAAGTATTGCCGCAAGGAAATGTACTTACACGAACGGAAACCAGACATAGAGATACGTCCTTTTCTACGTCTAAGACGGTTTTTATAAATCTGTACTAAGACGTGGATTTGATCGCACGCACAGTCTAAGATCAGTTCTGTGCGTAAGTACGTTTTATAAATGAGGCCCCAGGGCTTACTGAACAAACATCCACATTCTCATACAAGAGCCTTAAACACCACTGATATGACCTCTCCAATGTAGAAGCTCTGTTTATCCACAGATGATCAGAATGGACTTCACTAAAAACTGTATCTTTGCTAAAGTCTTCATTTTTGTTGTTGGAGTATCAGAATCAGAATGAATGTTTTCCGCGTTGGTTTGTTTTATTTATAGGTTCAAACAGGATCTTTGATTGTGACTTGAGCCGTAAGGTTCTTAACTAACCAGACTCTCAGTGCTGTACCAATTATGTCAGTCCTGTTTAACTGTTAAAGCCCAGTGTGTGTGTGGGTGTTCTATGAAGGGAGAGTTGCTCTGTGTGTTTGTGTGTGTGGGGGGAGTCTGTGTGTGTGTGTGTGTGTGTGGCTCTGAGCTTTCATTAAGACCAGGGTGGCTGAGTCAAACACCTCTCCCTCTCCGTCACCTGACAGGCCTGATAAAAATGAACAACGACTCCACTCCTCAGGTTACTAGCACAGGGAGAGTGGGGGAGGCCTGGGAGGGTCATTGGGGATGAAGTCTGTGTGTGTGTGTGTGTGTGTGTGTGTGTGTGTGTGTGTGTGTGTGTGTGTGTGTGTGTGTGTGTGTGTGTGTGTGTGTGTGTGTGTGTGCGTGCGTGTGTGCGTGTGAGTGTGTGTGTGTGTGTGTGTGTCTGTGTGTGTGTGTGTGTGTGTGTGTGTGTGTGTGTGTGTGTGTGTTTGTGTGTGTTGTGGGTGCTTGGCCTGGGGTTGACGGAGCTGGCTGTTGATAAACAGAGAAACCCTGCTTCGATTTTCCTTCCAGATCCATTTGGAAACACATGGCTCTTCCAAAGTGGGGTGAGAGACAGGATGGGGGAGGTGTGTGTTGTGTGTGTGTGTGTGCGTGTGAGAGAGAGAGAGAGAGTGTGTGCTAGTCCTGTGTGTATGTGAGTCTATCTGTATATGTGTTGTGTTGAGTGTGTATTGTGAGAGTGTGTGTGTGTGTGTGTGTGTCTGAGGAGCGTTAGACAGTGGTCTCCCTGGCCCCTCTGACCGGTCGGGCTACCTCTCACAGAGACTCGGGCCACTAACACCTCCCAGTACTGCTGGAAACAGCCACAAAGGGAAAGAGGCAGAAAGACAGGGTGAGATAAAGAGAAAAAGAGAGCGAGAGAGAGAGAGGGGGAGAGAGAGAGAGAGAGAGAGAGGGATAGAGGTGTGCATGGGAAGGAGACATCACTGAAAGAAACCACAGTGGAACAAGAGGAAGAAAGCACTAGAGTGTTAGAATCAGACCCAAAAGAGCTCTGACACGTTGCACATAAAGTCTTCTTCACACGATGCCAGCAGCCACTGGGTGATGTGATGTGAAGAAGGAGGATTTAGTACACTTTAGCAGGCAGGATGATGAGCCTGTTGATAGTGTCATGAGACTGGATCCATCTCTCTCCACCCCTGTCTCCAGCCTGCTCGGGCTAAGAGTGTTACGCCTTTCACCTTCCGTCAGCTGCTGCACGAGGCTCTTCCCTCTGCCACCATGTCAGCCTCCGAGCGGTTAAGGTTGGGGCTGCTGCCTGGCTCCCTCCACTCACCCTTTCGCTCTCTTCTCCCGACAAGTGAAACGGATCAGGTTTCAAGTCTTCCGCATTTAAATGCTCTATCTCAGTCACTTTCTCAGCCGCCTCCCTCCCCCCGAAAGACAAACAACACAACTGAGTACGAGTCACACCGTAAGCGCCCATGATCAAACACACAGCGCTCAACTCTCGCTGTGAAGTCAGGACGCTCGCTCGGGTTAATAGGATTGGGAGCCCCCAGGTGAGACTGGGTGTTCGTTCTCTTCTCTCCTCTTCGTAAGTTGCCACGATTAGCGGTTAGCATTTAAAGATCTTTCACGCGGTGTCTCGTTAAAGAGAGAGAGAGAGGGAGAGAAAAAAAAGAGAGAGAGAGAGAGCAAATGAGAGACAACACAGATGCAGGAGAAAGCATTAGGCTGCTGACTGTCTGTAGCATTGCAGAACATCAGATACGCACGGAAAAGGTGCCTAAGGTAATCTCAATATGAGGATTTAGCCCCAAAAATATGCAACATTTTCTTTGAAGATACCCTCGGAGCAGACGCAGTAAACGCTGAGCTTGCCTTCAAATTCAGCACTCCTCACCTGTGTGTCTCAAGTTCAGCTCTCATATTTATCACTTCAATTTGACAGACGTGTCAGAACTGGTTAAAACAGGAAGTTCTTTAGCGCTGTGTGATATTTGGTGCTAAATAAAGAGGAGCAGATTCTACTGCAATACTGACTGTATTAGCAATCTGTTGCACAACATGGCCTGAGAAGACCTTTGCCACTGATCGCCAAGCAATTAGCATCAAAGGCTAACAAGGACCTGCTCCATGAGCTAAAGCCAGTTGGCAGGATCTGTACCGATCGAAGCTGGAACTGGTATGGTCGACATTCAGCCTCATGTGTGTTCTAATCACACACACTCACACAGACATATCCATACACATGGATCCATCATACATGCCTAGACCTGTATGATTTATGCACATAGTATTAATGTAAGACCATTCCAAGACTGTTTCATCTATCATCAGTTCCATGTTCAATTATGGCATGCAAATATATACACATATAAACATTTTCTCTGTTGTCTGCATGAATTTTGAATGTACATCTGAACATCAAATTGCATTAAAAATTGAATACAGGGTGGAAAGAATCTCACATTTATGTCTGAGTGGTCCCTTTCGATATCTGCATGTTTTACATTGTGCAGCGGCCGAGAAGCAAACCTGCGTAGAGTGCTTAGGGGGTGGCGATGCTAGCCACTATAGCACCTACATCCATAGGGATTTGAACATAATTACTGTGGTCATTCCCCATCATTCCTGTCATCCTGATAGGCGGCTGGATAACAGTGAGGATGTCTTGTTCGATGCATAATCTCCAGACTTTTACACAAAACCCCACCATAAGCACATTGCTGATTTCCATGGGACAGGGGATAGAACACCCACCCAAAGCCCCCCCCCCCCACATGAACATAAAAGCACAGCACCAGAATCGTCAGTTATTGTGTTTCAGAAATGACTAATTCCCATCGGAGATTTCACAAGTGGAAGCCTCTTTTCTTTCAGTGCCATTCCACTGAAGTGCTGCATTTGATTTCATTTGTTTTATTTTGGTTTTATTATTTTATTTCTTTTTTTTTTTGCCGGTACGAGTATCAAACACTCCAGGCTGAGTCCTGCTCATTCAGGCTGGATCCTAATAAACGTGTATTTACAGTCTGCATTGAGGACGTGTTAAATTATGGCACACAATAAACCTGGCACCCACATTTCAAAAAGCTCTTTCAGAGGATGTTAAAGCGATATAGTAAGCAATTTTCCAAAGTGGATTACAAATTTCACATCCCGCTTTTATTACACATTATGATAACTTAACCACATCTAAATGTTGCACATAAAGGGGAAATATATGCGGCTTAATACGCCGTATTTCATCTTTTAAGAAGCGTTTTACAAACCTTGCCAAGTCATGGAGGTTGCATGTGAATGCAATGCGGGGAGTCAATAATCTTTATGAGCCTGATTTTAATTAGGGGGAGATAGTGTAGTATCCTTCTCCTGCTGAAGATGCATCCATCTGCATCTGCACACACACACACACACACACACACACACACACACACACAGACACAGACACACACACACACACACACACACACACACACACACACACACACACACACTCACACACACACACACACACACACATGTCCGTCAGCGAAGGTCGGTCCACTGTGACAACTGTGACAACAAACAAAAATGTTGAGGCCCTAAAGTCATGGCCAGGGGAGCAGCCATCAGGTGATGTCATCTCACTCTTGCTAATGGAAAAGAGTGTTGTCATACAGCACTAATATGGTAGTCTGGGAGGTTCCTGATTGGGTATTTGTGTCAAATGGCTTTTATTTGATTGCCATCCAGCTGCATGCTGCCCAGTAACATCCACTTCATAGGAGGAAATCAGGACCAAATGGACCTTCCCTGAATCATGTATCTTTCCGTAGCATCAGGCTGGAGCACATTACAGTCCATGTAAAGGAAGGAAGATTGATAGAAGGAAAGAAAGAAAGAGGGGAAAACTTCTCTGCCAGAGATATTGCAGGAACTTCCCCCCCGCCCTTTCTTTCCCTGAAGGAGCGTAGCAAGGCAAGAGTCACGTCTCACGTTTCGGGGGGCTCAGCGTGTCTCTCGGCGCAGTGGGGAGGGGGCCAGTGAGGTCAGTCACGCTGACGGTGTGGCCCCCAGCCTGCTTGGCATGTGATTTACTGGGTGCTAACAGTAGGCTGGGGCTAAACAGGAAAGGGGGCACCTCGCTGAGGCCTATCCGTTTTCATGCCCCGGCACTGAAGCTTGGTGTTGGCGCGCCTCCCCAGCACACACATCCCTTTCTACACCCCCCCCACACTCACAGGCACGTCCTCAACGCTCCGCAGATTTATTGGGAAATCCACCATCAGGAAAAAAAGGGCAGGGATTATGTTTTCTCCAGCAGAATCGTCATCCGTAAAAGGTCAGATCAATCATGTGCTAAGCATGCCTCATAAGCAATCCATAAAGACCTTGTTTTAAATAATAACATTTTATAGATCACCTAAAGACATAACTGCGTGAGGTGGGGAAAGGGCCTCGGATGCGATGAGAATTGAAATGGGGGGAAAGAATCCAATAAGACGACTGCTGTTGCATTGATGAACTCGTGGCATTTTGTTTGTGAGCTGCACCGAACGGCTCCCGGGTTCAGGCGATAGGGCTGAGGGCTTGCTGGCTTGTTCGTTCATTGCTCAGTTACATTGTGCTGGAAATTGAGATGAATCGAGGGGGAGGCTGGCGTTGTAGAAGTGCCTCTGCTGTGTGGCAACAGAGCGCATACACAGCCATAAGCCTAGGGAGCACACGAGAGAGAGAGAGAGAGAGAGAAATAAGGAGAGCAATAGAAAAGGAGAGGGAGAGAGAAGGAGAGAAAGAAGGAGAGAAGGAGAGAGAGAGATAGAAGGAGAGAGAGAGAGAGAAGGGAGAGAGCGCACAAACAGAGAGCTCTCTGTTGCTTTGATGATGTCTCTTTAGTGACTCACGGCCTCTCAGCCGAGAGGGGCTTAGAGAAGATCACAAAGCCAGGCATGTTAATATGAAGGCCGCATTTTGTATATGCATTCACACTCTGACTGAAGCCTTTTGGCAGAGCGCGTCTCTTCCCCCCCGTCAGTGTCATCGTGCTGGGAAGATTTGAGAAACCTTTGGTGTCACAGAGATAGTTCCCCTGCCTGTTCAGATGACAGTCAAGGGAGGAGAAGGGTGACCTTCAGGAGAATGGATTTCAAACCCAATTCACCATAATACCAATTATTAGGCTCTACCATTCTGATGACGGCTGACATGGATGACATTAGTGAAGACCTTTAAGTGCATATAAGATGTTTTGAAACCATAATGAGAGAGAAAGACAGACAGACAGACAGACAGACAGATAGACAGACAGACAAACAGACAGACAGACAGACAGACAGACAGACAGACAGACAGACAGACAGACAGACAGACAGACAGACAGACAGACAAACAGACAGACAGACAGACAGACAGACAGACAGACTGAGGAGGAAAGAGAACGTGTGATAGAAGAAAGGGAGATCAAATCCACACTGTAACCTGTGGGAGAGAGTAACAAGACTAACTGAGAGGAGGAGAAAATAAACAAGCTTCCACATAAAGGAGCTAGGCCGACAGAATGAGAGTGAAAGAGGTGTTGTGTTGTTGTGTTGCAGGAGGAAGGGAGAGAGGAAGAGAGAAACGTAGTGGATTATCAACACCAGGCACAATATCTGTTTCCTCACCACTCTGCGTTGAGTCTGTCATTGGAGCTGTTTGAGAGCAGGCAGCAGACATATGCTGCAACAGTACGTCAAACACATCTCCTCCGCACCTCCTCCGCACCTCCTCCCCACCTCCTCCCTGTGTCGCGCTCACAGACAGCCGGCGGCGAGAGAGCCTGATGAGAGCTGAGTGCTGGTATCCTGAAACGCTTCTCGATTGCTTTAGGAGTCTCCAGTCTCTCGTGTTTAATATCAGCGTGATGATCCCTCCTCTGTTAGCCACCCCTCCACCCCACACACACACACTCACACACACTCTTGATATGATGGCAAGCACTATCACAATCACACAGTCTTCAGGTTTTTTGACAATACACACGCCTCCACAGTCTGTTAGCTTAAAGTAAATGATCTCCAGCTCCAACAGCCCAAACCCACCCCACCTCTCACCTCCAACAGCCCAAACCCACCCCACCTCTCACCTCCAACAGCCCAAACCCACCCCACCTCTCACCTCCAACAGCCCAAACCCACCCCACCTCTCACCTCCAACAGCCCAAGCCCATCCCACCTCTCACCTCTCACCTCCAGCTCCTGCTCCAACAGCCCAAACCCACCCCACCTCTCACCTCCAGCCCCCTCCTGACTCCATGCTATTATGTGGATGTGCACAGGAAGAGGAGCGTGTGTATCTGTTCAGTAGGCTGCAACACTGTAGGAAAGTCTTTGCCAGCGAGACCTTCAATAACCCAGGTTTGAAATGTTCGTGTGTTTAAGAAATGGGAAGATATGTAATGCAGGCCAGCCCTTGGTCTCTGGCAAAGTGCCTGGCTGCTACTTAACTGATTGTCATTCGGGGAAAAATAAATTTCTCTAACAAGGCGAAAGTCAATGTTTTCAGTGTTTTACTACAGTCAAATCCATGCGGGGGCTGACAACTTAGTGTCTCATCAACCATGGCTTCTCCCTATTTGGGGAGAGCAACTTGCCATGTCAGTCATAAATCTCTTCCTATGGGAATCCTCCTTCCAGCACTACAAATGTGTATCTGCATTTGGTGCTTGTATTGGTTTACATGAACACAGCTGTTTTGCTGCAAGCGCAATAGTCTCTGATTTTGCAATGGGTAGATCAATGAGACTGTGCTTGACGGTGCTGCTCACCACTCGCAATTAATGCGGCTCAGCTATTTTCAATGAAGCACGTCGAGTATTTGCGTGCAGGGCGCCGTCAGATGTTGCATCAGGGCCAAGTCGGCTCTGCGTGAGGCCATCGGTGAAGGGACTGAGTGGAGAGAATGCTGCTGTGTCATTCGACCCTCAGCTGCCAAAGACACACTGGAGTTTCACCTCTCATAGAAACCCACTCAAAAATGTCTCCCCACTCCACCGTGATGCAACTCTGGAACAAGTTCACAAATAATGCTACGCGGCCTGCGTCATCCCCCCCAGTCAAAGCCCATCGCGGTGAACTTTGGCATGAAGACCACGGTGGCAGTGACCTTGATTGAATGTGACAGAGTCCGGCCCTCACGGCACCAGAGGCACCACCCGTGGCTGATCAGGTTCCCCCCCACGCTGTGCACGCACCGCCGCCACGTCCAGTGAGCTCGCCCCGCAACCAAAGGATTGGCCAAGCAGGGAATCAATTAATAGCTTGCAAAAAGAAGAACGAGAAAATCGATATGTGCCACTCAGCATATCTGTCCTGAAGTTAATTAATAACGCAAAAAAAAAGGTAGGATGAGATTAGGGTGGTGTGTGTGTGTGTGTGTCTGTGTGTGTGTGTGTGTCTGTCTGTGTGTGTGTGTGTCTGTCTGTGTGTGTGTGTGTGTCTGTCTGTGTGTGTGTGTGTGTGTGTGAGTGTATAGGGAGTTCTCAGTGCATCAGCCACAGCTGGTGTCTTGATGACCTCAGAAGGATGGGTGACACGATCTCCAAAAAGGATAGAGAGAGAGAGAAAGGGAGGGAGAGAAAGAGAGGGAGAGAAAGAGAGAAGACACCTGCTGATATGTAAGCGATCACATCACCTCTCCATGGTTCAGCCCAGAAGCCTGGTGTGGTCACGGTAATGAGGGCGCTGGAGCGCTGGAGCCGGCCCAGGGTTCGATTAGGACGACCACATGCGGCCCGCTGTTCTGGACGCCGGCCCAGGGAACCTCCAGCATCCTGTCATTCTCCTCCGCTCACCCCCATCAGTTCCACTGCACGTCATCAGAACCTTCTGGAACGCTCAGCTCAGCTCACCAAACCACCCTATCAATTCAGAGCACTGGGAAAAGCCCCTCACTAAATAAAACACACACACACACACACACACACACACACACACACACACGATTCTAGCACAGTGAGTGTTAAACCACACGCCTCTCAGAGATAATCAGATGCTGTCGCTCTCTTGCCCCTCAAAGGGCGTCACTCTGAGCGGGATCCCAGGGCTGAAGGGCAGTGTTTACGGGGCATTAGTGGGCCTGCTCTGGGGCACTGTAATTGAACTGAGGGGAGAGCTGGGAGTGAATGAGCTGGGGTTGGGGCTGGGGGTTGGGGTGGGGGGAAGGACGGCAGGGCTGTGGAGCAGAGGAGGTAATGAACGTTATTGGCCGTTTAAGAGGTCAGATCAAGGTGAAGTGTGGCACACTGTAATTCAGCACTGGCTGAGGTGGGGATGGGGAAAGGAGGAGGGGGAGGCGGGGGGGGGGTGCAGTCAGAGGAGGGGAACAGAAAGCGAAAAGAAACAAGAAAGCGAAAAAAAGGTGAGAGGGGCGGAGAGAAAGAGACCTACACAAACAGATAAAGCAAATGAGAAGAGACGGGAAACGACAGAGATAGCAAGAGGGCGAGCGAAGGAGAGAGTGAGGGAGTGAGGGAGGGGGGGGGGGGAGAGGGAGAACAATATTGGCAAGTAGGTGACACCCATGCTCTCCAAGCGCTGGCTGTGGCAATTGGGCTGTAAACAGATTAGAGCTCAGAGGGCCCTCAGTGTGTGTGTGTGTGTGTGTGTGTGTGTGTGTGTGTGTGTGTGTGTGTGTGTGTCTGCGTGTGTGTGTGTGTTGGGAGAGGGACTGTTCTGTGTTTAGCGTCGCACAGTTCAGAGTTCAATGTAGCCTAACTGGACCTAGCTGACCCTGTTATCTCTGGCAGATAGAATGTTATGACACGTGTGTTTAGATCAGATCGATGCTGTGCTGGGGAAACCTTGTAAAGTTGCTTGTGATGTGGGAAAAATGTCAATTCATATTGAGTTCATTCAAAAATGAAG
>NC_137924.1:35117366-35119866 GCF_963457725.1 Sprattus sprattus
CCTGGAGGCATACACGGAGTGGCGTGCCTGAGCTCAGTATCCTCCGTTTCTCTGGAGGGTGTGTGTTTGGGTGTGTGTGTGTGTGTGAGAATGTGTGTGTGTGTGTGTGTGTGTGTGTGTGTGTGTGGGGGTGGTTGTGGGGGATTGTCGGAAAATGGCACATGAAACAGAGTCAGGTGCACAGCAGGACCCCTGCAGTGAGAGCCTGAGCCATGATGAAACCCTCCACCCCCTCTTCATCCCCCCCCACCGCCCCACCACCGCCCCACCATCGTCATCCATCTCCCCTGTGCTCTCTTTAGCAGAGGGAGAAGGTGCGCCGCCCACACCCACCACCCAGCACCCGCCACCTGCCACCCACCACCCACCACCCACCACCCGCCACCCACCACCCATCACCCACCACCCAGCTCCTAGCGCCCAGCAGCCTGCAGTCACATGAGAGACTTCAGCACCTACAGGGTGGGCAGCACCTTCAGCTGCACGATGCTGAGTTCAAAACAACCGTGCGCATGTAAGAACAGAGCAGAATGCTAGGGGGCAGTTGAAATTCATAGCTAGCAGCTGCGGTGTAATGCTGGGGTCACCATCGCTGGAGGCCTCCAGTTGATCTGATCTGTTTGGGAAGCTGGAGGCGGGGCAAGAGGTCAAGGAGAGAGGAACTCTGTCTGCTGACAGGTGGCACAGCTGGGCCTTGAGTTTGGCACTGTAAATCTGGCCGTCGAGTGTGTGAGCTAGAGAGTGTGGGCATGTGTGTATGTGTGTGTGTGCACGTGTGTGTGTATGTGTTTTCGCCGTGTGTGTGTGTATGTGTCCACATGCTTGCAAGTGTGTGTATGTGTGTAAAAGATGCTTGGGGTGTCACCCAGACTGACTTACTGCAGATCCTTACCCAAAGACAAGCCTGACAGATGGTAAATAAATGAGAAGAAAAGAAAAGGGGCTCGAAGAGCTGGCTATCTCTGCCCGCTGTCCTCTTCTGTCTCTCTCCCTCTCTCTCTCTCTCTCTCTCTCTCTCTCTCTCTCTCTCTCTCTCTCTCTCTGTCGCCCTCTCTCTGTCTCTCTCTCTCTCCCTCTCTCTCCCTCTCCCTCTCCCTCTCCCTCTCTCTCTCTCTCTCTCTCTCTCTCTCTCTCTCTCTCCCTCTCTGTATGTCTCTCTCCATAGAGGTCAAAGCTTGGCTCTGGGCTCTCAGGTTGAGCTCCCTTGATCACAACATGGCTACAAGATAAGATAAATCAGGGGGACAGACATAATCACGTCAGCAATCATTTAACAGGGGCTAGCCCCCATCTTGCCAGAGCACTGGCTCAGAGGCTCAGAACTCTCTGTAAGGCACAAACAGACAGATCCTATAGTGTAGGACGTCTCAGAGCTCCTTCCATGTCTACTGAGGGGCAATATATATGACTCATATAACAGTAGCATCAACTTACCATTAGCATAGGAGGCTCCCCAAACAAAGCTAGAATGCCCTCTGGACAAATCTGCCAGTCCAGATGTCTTGGCAACTATCCAGAGGATGAAATGGACACAAAACGCCTGAGATCTGATCGCACAGTGTGTGTATACACAGTCTCCTATAGTTTACTCTAGCTGTAGGCTTCAGTAAGAGCCTCTGCTTTCTCATAGGTGTCTTAAACCTCTTGAGCTACTGCTTCTTTCCTGTGCAACATAACACTATTCAAGACCTGAATTCCCAGTCAGACTAGGAGATTGAGAACAGGCATCAGGTGTTGTGTTATGTGTAAGGAACAGGCTATAATTTCATGTGCAAAAATGGATTTTAATTAATAAATACAATTTAAATGTCTTAAGATAGCTCATGTGTTCCAAGTGGGTGATCCAGTTTTCTTAACCAAAGCATCATCAGTCATCAGAAACATCCATTAGCTCGTTAGAAGACTGTGTGTGAATCAACAGCAAAGTTGCAGCAATTAGCTGTAACAGAGCAAACGCTATGTAGAATAGATCAGCAGGTTATGATAATTATTTAAAGCCAATTAGTAATCCTGCATGGCACCACTAATGCGCTTATCTCATACTCTTTAAATATGAACCTCTTCTCTTGTCGGAATACGCCAACATCCATTTCAAATGAAGGCTTTCAACTTGCTGGAGATAGATCCCCTCCCTGCATTGATAGCATCGTGTCTTTTATTTGCCTTTCTGCTCAGTATCTCTGCCCTTTACTCTCAACAATGCAGCTCTTTTGTGCGCTAGCGTGTCCCATCAGTAGCATACTGATGGCATATCGCTGCGCCCACATGCATTAAACCACCTAATTAACTCTGCCCCTCACCACACGCCACCCCATCCCTTAATAAAGAACAGCCAAGGTAAGGGCTATCTCCACAGTAGAGATTGGCAGTGTTTAACCGCATGGCAATGTCTTTTATCAACATCCGATAACATCTTTTACCAAAAATGTCCGATCTAGTTATTGTTTAAAGGAGAAAGGTTGGAGCTAATAAGGCTGTGTTATGTGTAGGGTGATGTTTA
>NC_137924.1:35127366-35132366 GCF_963457725.1 Sprattus sprattus
AAAGGGAAACATGTTTAACGGAAATGTCTGAAGTGTTTTCTGAAAGATTGATCGGATTATGCCATTAAGCGCACATTCCTCCTCCTCACAGTGGCGTGTATGTAAAGATCCCGTGAGGCTGAAAGGGAGAGAGGCAGAAGGAGAATGTCTGGAGAGCTGACCCCTAGGGACGTCAGTGAAATAGCGAGCCTACTTGACAAATGCCATCGTATGAAAGGTATGTTTCACATGCTCAGCCTCTCTCTCTCTCTCTCTCTTTCTCTCTTTCTCCCTCTCTCTCTCTCTCTCTCTCTCTCTCTCTCTCTCTTCAGTACTTGGAGAAAGTATTAGGTTTCATACACCTCACAAGCAGGGTTTCCTGGTATTCTTGCCGGCCTGGTGTCAGGGAAGAATGTATTTTACCAGACAAATTTTAGAATTTCCAGGCGCATGTCTCAATAACAATCCATATTACAAACAGAAATATAATGTAGTCTATATAATGTACACCTAGGTTGACCAAAGAATGACAACGTCATCCAATCATTTTCTCTGTTACTAGGATGTCATCCTGGGGTGGGCATGCAGGTTGGGAGAGTACATTGAACAAACAAACCCAGGGAATCTCTGATGTTTCAGATAGATTACGCCTTCCTCGTAGAAATAGAACTATTTGATTAGCTAATCACCATGGTGTGTCTCACAATCAAAATGAGATTTTCTATTCACTGCTTCTACTGTGGATGTGGGGACGGCGTTCGAGGGTCGAGCTCAGACTAAAGCTTCACGGAGAATGAAACATAATTAGATAAAATCCTTTTTCTCCCCACATTCATCAATAAAATAAAAATATAATAAGATACAGTTCTGTTATTTGTTTGCTTTGGTGACAACACAAATGGTAGGCAAGTTTTTAATTTATTGTTTAATAAAATATATATATTTCATCAGGCAGATCCCAGTTATTACCGAGTAACGGAAACCCTGCTCACATGGTTAGGAGAAAATACTTCAGAAAAAGTGGTTGGCCTCCATTTAAGAACAGGCTATTTCTGTAATCATTGTACACACACAGACACACACACACACACACACACACACACACACACATACACTCCCACATACACAGAGACATTCCAAACAAGCATGTTTTGATGGTGTCTCACAGAATCTCACACACTCTCTGTACACACACACCACACACACAAATAGAGGGATGGTGTGTGGTTAAGAGAAATATACAAACATGACCATTTACAGACATAAATACAAACCAAACATTCATATATGTCCATGTGTTAAAGTAGCAAGTACAAGCTCAGTCTGTCACACACGCGCACACACACACCACACTTTTTCAGCACACACACAAACTTGTGTGTAAGTTAAGCTCAGGGTCACACACACATATAAATGGATACATCTCTCCTGTCGTGACAACTGGGCTTTGTCATAAAGCTTCTGCAGTAGCCAGCTGTCCCCTCAATCCTACAGGAGCTGACCATGCCACGGTTTTGTGATGGAATATGTGTACGTACAGGATGCCTGTCTCTCTCAGTGTGTGTGTGTGTGTGTGCGTGTGTGTCTGACCGGGGATGCTTGTAGCCATTATCCTTCCTCTAGTCCTTTTTCCTGCTATACTGGAGCCCTAAATCCCTCAGCTGGCTGGGGATAGGAGAGTGTGAAGATCCAGCACCACAAAATAATATCTTAATTAAGGCTCAATCGGAGGGCAGGAAACAGGGCAGCTTAGGGCTGGGTATCAGGCCCCAATGGGCGGCCTTGGCAGGTGCCCGCTTGGACACTCACCCAGCACAGCAGGGATTGGGGGTCACTTAGCGCTGCTATATTTACTCACGGGAGATCGAAAGGCCCGTTGCTCTTTTGGCACAGTGTGCCAACACACACACACACACACACACACACAAACACACACACACAGGCACATGGAGGAGAATACTGACACACTGAATGTGCACATGTAAGCATGTCATTGATACACAGGCAACATCTCAACACAGCTAAACACACACAGACCCAAGGGGCAGACGGGGGTGATCATGACAGTATGTCAGTAAACACTCACTTCCCTGAAAAGAACCATATTGGGTGAGTGGGCCAGAGGGAGAGAGAGAGGGCGGAAAGCAGGGAAGAAGAGGAGAGAGGAGGAGAGAGGGAGGGCACAATTAGACTGTGTTGGTAAAACAAGCATGTGGTTAAGGGGTATCCACCTACCGCCCAGCTGATAGAGCCTCACCCCCAGACTCAGTGGGGGGCTTTTAATGGAGACCCAGACGCTGTCAGGGGGGCTGAGGCACCATCAATCCAGCTCTCCTGAAAGACTGCCACTCTCGCACTGGGCCTCTCAGCTGCATATGACACACACACACACACACACACTCTCTCACACACACACACACACACACACACACACACACACACACACACACACACACACACACACACACACACACACACACACACACACACACACACACACACATGCACCTAGGCATACATATACAGCCCATAATAAAAATTGTGCTTTAACATAATTATGGTATTAAAGACTTCATATGAATATGATCATAAACACAGTTAGTGGATGCAAAATACATTGATAGGATACAATATTTATGTAATCATTTGGTTCCAGTTAATCAAATTAAGCATGTATTACCTTGAATTGAATTGATTTGAATTGAATGACTCAATTGAATCCTCCGAGGGCGGTAGGTTAGGGGCTATCAGTGGGATAAATATAACACAAACCAGAAAACAGGTTAACCAAATCAGCCTCTGATTGAATGTTTTGATCTGGGCTGAAATGTAACTGTGAAACATCTTTAAGCCTGTCAGGCCTATTGATCCCGGAGCTGGATGGAGTCAAATGCCTCTCTGCTGAAATGTCTTTATCAGTGTCAGCTCCCAGTGCACTCTCACACACACACACACACACACACACACACACACCACGCACACACACACACCTGGGCCCTTTGATGATCCCCCAAGCACTTAGTGAACTAAAGTAAACAGATAGTGAAAGTGATCCATGGATGAGGTGCATGTGTGCATGTGTGTGTGCATGTGTGTGTGTGTGTGTGTGTGTGTGTGTGTGTGTGTGTGTGACTATGTGTGTGTGTCTTTCTTAAGTATATGTTTCAGTGTGCGTGTGTGTGTGTGTGTGTGTGAGTGTGTGTGTGTGTGCGTGTGTGTGTGTGTGTGTGTTTGTTTGTGTGTGTGTGTGTATGTGTGTGTGTGTGTGAGCATGTGTGTGAGTGGTGTGGGTGCATGTCTGTGTGTGTGTGTATGTGTGTGTGTGTGTGTGTGTGTGTGACCATCTGTCTGTCTGTCTGTCTGTCTGTCTGTCTGTCTGTCTGTCTGTCTGTCTGTCTGTCTGTCTGTCTGTCTATATGTTTTTGTGTGGATGTGTGTGGGGCAGGGGGAGGTAGGTGCTCAAAGCTCTGCTCGATTTACCAGCCACTATGTTTTTCATCCGTCTCCTTTGTGGAGCTGTCGTGTGCTCGCATGCAGTGCTGGCCTGGGAGTGGAGAGTGGGGAGAGGGGAGTGGGGGGCCTGCGGAGGCGTCAGCTAATCCCTTAAGTGGACGACTTGAAGTTTCTCTCAGAGAATACACTCTCCTATTCACAGCAACATTGGTACTGGCTAATGTTACAAATTTGGGACCCAGGGCCCACACGGCTTCAGTGTACATGTATTTGTGTGTGTGTGTGTGTGTGTGTGTGTGTGTGTGCATTTGTTTGTGTGGTCATTTCTTATGAGGCTCTTTACTCATTCTTTCATTCTCACACACTCAACAGCACATACACAGAAAGAGAGAGAGAGAGAAACAAACACCAACCAACATGCACAGATACGCACACAATTTACACTTAAACAGCTGCTGCATAAAGGCAGGCCAGGACACTGCCAGATCAAAAATATCTCCCAAATTCAATTAGGGTCGACCTTTTATTTGTGTGTCTATGTGTGGCCAAGTGTGTGTCTGTGAATGTGTGTTCGTGTAACTATGAGTTAGTGTGTGTATGAGAGAGAGAGAGAGAGAGAGAGAGAGAGAGAGAGAGAGAGAGTAAGAGAGTGTGTGTGTGTATATGTATGGAGATATGAGGTGGCGACCTCTCCAGCTGATGCACACTTTTAAAAACGGGTTCCAGAGAGGAGAAACACACCCTTATCATTGCCGTGTGGACAGTCAAAACAGCTTTTAGAAAATGATGACTACACTACCCCACCTTTATCCAATCATGTTTCATTCTCCGTGAAGCTTCAGTGCCATCCAAAGCCTCCACAACAAACCCCAGTGGCAATGAATAGAATGTTCTTGATTGATATGAAGTGACGCTAAATGCTAGCGACCTTAAGCAGGGTAGGTTGACTTCATTGGGGACATAATGTTTGCCCAAACCACATTTTGCTGATGTTTAAAAATGTGTGGGAATTTATCTCATTCGTAGTGCCACTGCTTAATACTCTTGTTTAGTTGTAAGCTATAACTTTCAGCATAGCTTATGCAGAAACTGTCTTTTTAAAACTACAGAGTCAGCAACAGCGTTTTCACTCATTTTTGCATTTCCTAATGCACGTGGATGAGTTCTCAAAACTGTATCGTAGGAATGTGAAACCTCTTGAAAACCCTTCTCAAAACATCTTCCAAACATTGTGTTGTCATGTGGATGGCCCCTCATACTCTTCTCCCACCTGTCACCTCTCTCCCTGGGGGGGTTTGGGGATGAGAGAGGCCCCCCCTGCCACCCCCCAGCGGTGCCACGTCTCATTGGGTCCAGTCCCACTCCCAGCTCTCCCTCATTTCCCCCAGAGCTCATTTATCTCTGTGCCTGTCAGGGAGCGCCTCAGCCTTTCCTGTCCAACATGCTGTAAACAGCAGCCATACAATAACTCTGTTTAGTCTACAGCGCTCTCCTTCCCCCTCAGTCTCTCTCTCCCTCCTCTCTCTCTCACACACACACACACACACACACACGCACACACACACACA
>NC_137924.1:35134866-35147366 GCF_963457725.1 Sprattus sprattus
TGGACTCAGAAGTCACACATGAAAACAGGCAGCGCTTTAATCAAGAGAATTTTCCGCATGAGACGGCGAATGACTGGCAGGTGAAAGGTCACACGCTGACCGGCTAATGGAGGCGACGGCAACCAACGCGTAAACACAACACTACCATGACCCCCCCCTCTCTCTTCTCTCTCTCTCTCTCTCACTCTCTCTCTCTGTCTCAAATCAAATACAAGAGCTTTATTTAGCAGTCATGTCCTATAGAGTTAACTCTCTAATGCCACTAGGTGCTGGTACTAGTGAGAACTGGCCGTGGTCTGTCCTAGTAAATGAACTGGCCATGGTCTGTTCTAGTAAATGAACTGGCCATGGTCTGTTCTAGTAAATGAACTGGTCATGGTCAGTTTGATTGCAAGAAAAAAAGCTTTGGGATGTACATCTTGAAAGTCTTTGATACCAGATTAAATTAGCTTTTAAGAATTCATATTAAGGAATATTTTGCTTGTTTAATATTTTGTAGTTTTTTGTAGTTGGCGTTTCCATAAATAATATCCATTAAATGTTAATTACCATGATCAATTACAAATTAAAATACACAAAGTGAAAACACAAAGAAAACACTCATGCAAAAGGTTAGGTCAAAGGTTTAGCAAGAGAGAAAATATTGGTGGCACTGGTTACGCTGCTAATGTATACTTCCTGTGTAACGCAAAGCTCATCAGTTTAAGAAACACCAGCGGAATTACCATCCATAGTATAACTAGGACCATTAGACTTTTCCTACCTTCCATTGTACAATTATGACTATTAGACTTTTCTTACCTTCCATAGTACAATTATGACTATTAGACTTTTCTTACCTTCCATAGTACAATTATGACTATTAGACTTTTCTTACCTTCCATAGTATAATTATGACTATTAGACTTTTCTTACCTTCCATAGTATAATTAAGCAATATAGCACGAGTGGGAGTGGGGTAGGTAAGGGATAATCCCACGGGTGGTGTTCGGCCGTAGCCACCGAGGCCGCCAGGCCGAGTGGCGTAGGCAACAACACCCGTGGGATTATCCCTTACCTACCCCACTCCCACGAGTGCCTTATTGCTTTTATAAAACAATTCTACAGTCAACAAATTAACATTTCAACACAAAGTTATTGATTCAAAATGGTTTATTTCGCCATTGTTTCTCCGCAACAAAAAATAGTTCCATTGTTAACGTCTTGGTTTGGAATTTTAAAAACTTTGAATTAACGGTTATCATCAATGCGAATGTTTCATCGCGGAGTGATTTATTTTTAGCTGTGAAAAGTCCCGTAACTGTAGGTATGTTGACGAATAACCTATAGCATGGAACGTCTCTCGTCCAATCAGAAACAGCTAAATTACGCGCTAGAACCCAATTGTTTTATAATTATGACTATTAGGCCGAATCTCGATTCTTCCCCTTGCCCCTTTTGCTTTGTCTTGTCTTTAGCAAGAGCACTAGCACTTGCAAGTGTAAGGGCCAAGGGCTGAGATCTTTCCCCTATGAAATGAGACGCCACTCGGTTTCGGGTACGTCATGCGTGACTGTATGAGCTATGAAACTAGCGATTTAAAAAAAGTCTAATGAAGAACATGGTTGCAAATGTATATGTATACAACTGTGTAGAGCACGAAACAAGACTGTCGTCATTTTTAAATTAATTATAAGCCAAAAATACTTACATGTAGTGTATGTAGCATGATAGCTGGCAAGCTACCATATAAGCCAATGGAGTGGTGGTATACGCGCTAATTGTATCCTAAAACTACTGTTTGAAAGCTTCAGTTAAGACTAGGGATGGGAACCGAGAACCGGGTCTTGTTTAGAACCGGTTCCCAATGAGCCGAATCTTTGGAATCATTAGCCAAATTCATAACCGGGTCTGTTAACGGGTCTCTGTGCCGTTTGCGCATGCGCGAACTCTTATAATAAAGTCAGAACGCAGCAGAAATGGCAACTCGACAGAAGCGATCTAAAGTGTGGCTTTATTTCACCCGAACGGATGCGAACACCTCTGTAAAAAATGTATTTCCTCAAAGGGAGGAAGTTCATCTACCATGAATAAGCACTTGAGCACACATGGTATAAAATTACAAGAATGTCATGTTTTCGATGCCAGCAGCAGCTCAACCAACGTCGGCGCTTCATCCCTTACAACTCCTCAAAATGTTTTATCATAAGTCATAACGGTGTTACTCGTGTGTTATCAGCAAACGTTTGCGTTTTCGTGTTAATCATAACTAAACTTAGCATTGAATTGCTTAACAGAATGGGCGATGTTGGACATTGTCATATATTATATATAACTTACATAACTAGGCTAGCTTAACTGTATAATCTTCTATTTTCAACCGTTGGCTAGAGGCAGGGGCAGTGCTTGCCTCCCCTCTGTTGGTCCTAGGGTAGGGTTAGGCTGTACAAAAGACTCCGTTAATAAGCAAGCAACGCGTGCAGCTCCCTCAGTTTGACAGTTCGATATGGATACGTTTCTCGTAGCCAATTCAGTGGCAGCAATAGCTAAGTGTTAAATAAACTGAGTGCCTAGTTTGTAAGTAATTATGTTTCAGTACGTAATTGTGTTTGTAGTGGACTCTACATTGCTATTAGAAGCGTTTAGCATAATAGTTCGCTATTAGCAATACAACCAAGCAACCTACAAGAAAATATACAGTCCTTTACCTCAATAACAAGGGCTGTATGTCAGAGCAGAAAATTCAGCGATTTTGTTAGTGCCATTTTTTTCATTGTGCAAACCAGCGTTCGCTCTATAAATAATCTCCATTTCCATCCAATTAAGCTGATGATGACGTTCTAAATCAGACGGGCTCAGAGGCTGCTAGTCTGTCATCGTTACAGGCTGCAGTTAGTACGTCTTCTGTAAGGAAGGAGCATTGTTATTTGTATGAACGTTTATATTAAACAGAACACATTTTATTTAAGTTATGTAAGTTTTATTTAAATGTGTATGTAAACATTCTAGAAATGTATATAAAAGAACATTAATGTAAAAAACCCGTTTGTGCTCTTTTTTCGCCCCCTTACCAAATTATAAGAATCGTTAAGAGAATCGATAAGGAATCGGTTCGATAAGCAGGAATCGATAAGGAACCGGAATCGTTAAAATCTTATCGGTTCTCATCCCTAGTTAAGACCTACAATACTATGCATCGTTCGAGTAGCACATTTCAGATCAAACCGAGTCATAATAAACATATAAAAAGTTGTGTAGATAGCTTTATTCATGTAAAATATTCCTCGCTTCAAGCAGCCATGTTTTTTGGAAAATTCCCGAGCTGGTTTCGCGGTGTGCTCTGGGATAGCCCTTGGAGGAGCAAGGTAGCTCTCCGATCATCTTAAAAACGAGGGCCATACACCCCTTAATCTTACCCCTTAATCTTGATCAAATTGGGTATTGAGACACCACTAGCTCTCACATGAACGCGCAACTTCAAGGGTAAGGGGGAATATAAGGGGTAAGGGGAAGTATTGAGATTGGGCCTTAGACTTTTTTTTACCTTCCATAGTATAATTATGACTATGAGACTTTTCTTACCTTCCATAGTATAATTATGACTATGAGACTTTTCTTACCTTCCATAGTATAATTATGACCAATAGACTTTTCTTACCCAGTCTTCATTATGGGAAATTGTATTAGTGGTCAGCCAAGGAAACTTAATGCAGCTGATGAAAAACACATCAAGCTTATTTACCTTCGAAATCGGAAGATTTCAAGCAGTGGCATCAGCTCAGAACTGGCAGAAACCAGTGGTACCCAGGTACAGACATTTACTGTCCGGGGAAGTCTGGCCAGAAGTGGTTGTGGAAGAGTTGCAGCCAAAAAGCTCTACCCCGACAAGGGAACAAGGCCAAGTGACTGAACTAAGCACGAAAACATAGAAACTGGGGTGTAGAAACATGGCAGAAGGTCTCTGGACTAATGAGTCAAAATTAGAAATATTTGGCTGTAGAAGAAGGCAGTTTGTTCGCCGAAGGGCTGGAGAGAGGTACAATAATGAGAGTCTGCAGGCAACAGTGAATCTTGGTAGAGGTTCCTTTCCAGTTTGGGGCTGCATTTCTGCAAGTGGAGTTGGAGATTTGGTCAGGATGAATGGTGTCCTCAATGCTGAGAAATACAGGCAGATACTAATCCATCATGCAATACCATCAGGGAGGCGTATGATTGGCACCAAATGTATTCTGCAGTAGGAACATAACCCCAAACATACAGCCAATGTCATTAACAACTATCTTCAGCTTAAAGAAGAACAGAAAGTCCTGCAAGTGATGGTATGACCCCCACGGAGCCCTGATCTCTACATCATCGAGTCTGTCTGGGTTTACATGAAGAGACAGAAGAATTTTAGGAAGCCTACAGCCACAGAAGATCTGTGGTTAGTTCTCCAAAATGTTTGGAACAATTTACCAGCCGAGTCCTTCAAAAACTGTGCGCAAGTGTATCTGGAAGAATAGATGCTTTTTTGAAGGCAAAGGGTGGTCACACCAAATATTGATTTAATTTAGAATTTTCTTCTGTTCCTTCACTGCATTTTGTTAATTTATGAAGAATTGATGAAAATAAACTGTTAACACTTCCATTTTTGAAAGCATTCTTAGTTTACAGCATTTTTTCACACCTGCCTAAAACTTTTGCACAGTACTGTATATACAGCCGCGGAAAAAATTAAGAGACCACTTCAAAATGATCAGTTTCTCTGGTTTTACTATTTATTGGTATGTGTTAAAGTAAAATGTACATTTTAGTTTTATTCTATAACCTACTGGCAACATTCCTACCAAATTTCAAATAAAAATATTGTCATTTAGATCATTTATTTGCAGAAAAATGACAATTGGTCAAAATAGCAAAATTGATGCAGTGTCTTCAGATCTCGAATAATGCAAAGAAAACAAGCTCATATTCATTTTTAAACTACACAATACTAATGCTTACACTTAGGAAGAGTTCAGAAATCAATATTTGGTGGAATAACCTTGATTTAAAATCACAACTTTCATGTGTCTTGGCATGCTCTCCACCAGTCTTTCACATTGCCGTTGGGTGACTTTATGCTACTCCTGGCGCAAGAATTCAAGCAGCTCGGCTTCTTTTCATGGCTTGTGACCATACATCTTCCTCTTGATCACATTTCAGAGGTTTTTTATGGGATTCAGGTCTCGAAATTGGGCTGGCCATGACAGGGTCCTGATCTGGTGGTACTCCATCCACACCTTTACTGGCCTGGCTGTGTGGCATGGAGCATTGCCCTGCTGGAAAAAACATTTCTCAGAGTTGGGGAACATTGTCAGAGCAAAAGGAAGCAAGTTTTTCTTCCGGGACAACGTTGTACTTTGCCTGGCTGAGGTTTGTAAAAGACCATAAGGATTGAAAAAGCGGACTGGAGGTTCTTCTAAGTTCGTCTTCTCTGATGAGTCCGATTTCACAGTAGGTGCAAGACTCTCTGGCTTGTAGGCCTCTCCAGGTCTCCGTCTAACCATCAGACGACCATGTGTTGGGCAAAGCTGAAAATTGGACTCATCAGAGAAGACGAACTAGAAGACCCTCCAGTCCGCTTTTTTCAATCCTTATGGTCTTTTACAAACCTCAGCCAGGCAAAGTACAACGTTGTCCCGGAAGAAAAACTTCCTTTAGCTCTGACAATGTTCCCCAACTCTGAGAAATGTTTTTTCCAGCAGGGCAATGCTCCATGCCACACAGCCAGGCCAGTAAAGGTGTGGATGGAGTACCACCAGATCAGGACCCTGTCATGGCCAGCCCAATTTCGAGACCTGAATCCCATCAAAAACCTCTGAAATGTGATCAAGAGGAAGATGGATGGTCACAAGCCATGAAAAGAAGCCGAGCTGCTTGAATTCTTGCGCCAGGAGTAGCATAAAGTCACCCAACGGCAATGTGAAAGACTGGTGGAGAGCATGCCAAGACACATGAAAGTTGTGATTTTAAATCAAGGTTTTTCCACCAAATATTGATTTCTGAACTCTTCCTAAGTGTTAGCATTAGTATTGTGTAGTTTAAAAATTAATATGAGCTTGTTTTCTTTGCATTATTCGAGATCTGAAGACACTGCATCTTTTTTGCTATTTTGACCAATTGTCATTTTTCTGCAAATAAATGATCTAAATGACAATATTTTTATTTGAAATTTGGTAGGAATGTTGCCAGTAGGTTATAGAATAAAACAAAAATGTACATTTTACTTTAACACATACCAATAAATAGTAAAACCAGAGAAACTGATAATTTTGAAGTGGTCTCTTAATTTTTTCCGCGGCTGTATATATATATGTAATGCTATCTATATAATTTCCCTATATACATCCTACAGTGCACCTTGTAGCAACATGTATTATTATAATAATATTGATAATAATAATTGTCATCATCTGAATGTTACATGAGAGCCAGGCCATTTCTTGGGAGTTAACACAAATCTGACCTGCCCATTTTCCCTTTTCAAAGACACTGCAAATACACAAACTTTCCCCCATTTTATCTTGTTATGAACTAGGTACTCAACATTTGATCTAGTGATAAGTTAGTTACTGTACATTTGATCTAGTGATAAACTAGTTACCCTCCGTTTGATCTAGTGATAAACTAGTTACTCTACATTTGATCTCGTAATAAACTAGTTACTCTACATTTGATCTCGTAATAAACTAGTTACTCTACATTTGATCTCGTAATAAACTAGTTACTCTACATTTTATCTAGTTATAAACTAGTTACTCTACATTTAATCTCGTAATAAACTAGTTACTCTACATTTAATCTCGTTATAAACTAGTTAATCTACATTTTATCTCGTTATAAACAGGTTACTCTACATTTGATCTCGTAATAAACTAGTTACTCTACATTTGATCTCGTAATAAACTAGTTACTCTAATATTGCCCCTGACCGAGAGTCATCACACCACACGGGCTAGATGACAAAGTCCAAACAGTTGATTTGTCAGAGGTGCATCTTTTCTGATACTATGCCACAGTGTCAAGCAGCATTAACGCTAAAGCTCTAGTGTAAAGCAGAGAGCCTTTCCCATAACTGAGCTGCTCGTCTGCAGGCTGGAGATGATGGATAAAATATCCTGTCTGGATGGACCTCAGGGCTTCAGTGCTCTGGGAATCTTCCCTGCTGATGCTTAACTGACTGGCTAATTTGTGTGTTGGATGCCACACCTGTCTTTCACAGGATAAATAAATAAGCTGGAGAAGCCCCCCCCCCTCACACACACCTATTCACCCCCCGCCACCCCCCTCCCAACCTGAACCTTATTTCTCCTTCCCATCAGAGGAGGAGAGGAAGAAAACAAGCGCGGGCTCATATCATTGCCAGGCCAAAGGTGACTCGTCTGGAGAGAATGCGGGGGAATGAAATTCTCCCAGTCCCATTTTAGCAGCCATTCAAAGCGCATTACTCCCGAGCAGGGGGAACTTATAAAGAGCCCTGGCCGCCTCAACACATTTCTGTGTGTTTATAGGAGAGGGGGAGAGAGAGGGAGATGGAGAGAGAGAGAGAGAGAGAGAGAGAAAGAAAGAGAGAGGAGGGAGAGAAAATGACAGAAAGAGAGAGAGACAGAAGGAGAGAAAGAGTGAGAGAGAATGCCACTGCCGCACTTAAGCGTCAGTAATAGATTCTCCAATTCCTCTCTCTCCCTCTGTTCCTCTCTTCCTTCTTCTCCCCACTCCACCCCACCTCCACCCACACCACCTCCACCCCCCGGTGTGCTGCATAGCCCTTCAAACAGCATGGACATTTAAGGGTGTAAAGCTATTCGTTTAGTGCTGTCTACCCTCACTGAATGAGAACAACCAGCTTTTTTCACCGGCAGTGGGCAAAAACGAAAGCATCTAACACAACTGTACCATCTACACTAGGCCAACATTTCTCTCAGTTAGCGGAACAAGAGCGTCTTTCTGTAACTCCAAAGAACGCCTTGAGAAAGAACTGACTCAATAAAGTATTACGTGATTCCACACGTACTTCTCAGAGGCCATCATTAACCCCTCTAACCTGCCTTAATGTATTAGTGGATGTGAATAGATATGAAATGCCTTCTAAGTAGGTTAGTATGTTAACTTTGGCTGGTGCACCATGTTGGCTGGGAATGCTTTTGATATTGGATACATGTCTTGGACCTGAATGTACAATCACAAACAATTCACACACATTTAAATAGCAGGGCACTGTAGATGTAAAAGGAGATATTTAATCATGCTATGATGCACTACGCTACACATGTTTCCAAGTGAGCCAGTAGAGATGTGCACACATAAACACACACACACATACATGAACAAACACATAAACAAATACACACACCAACACACAAGCACACACATCCATACACACAAGCACACACACACACACACACACATACATTAACAAACACATAAACAAATACACACGCCAACACACAAGCACACACATCCATACACACACACACGCACGCACGCACGCACGCACGCACGCACGCACGCACGCACGCACGCACGCACGCACGCACGCACGCACGCATGCACGCACGCACGCACGCACGCACGCACACACACACACACACACACACACACACCACACACACACACACACACACACACACACACACACACACACACACTCACACACACACACTAACACACATCTATGTGTTCCTCAACATTTCAAACACATTCAGCTCATGTGACTTCAACTACACCTCTTTGTCAAACCGATTCAATTGTCAGGCATCTGAGGTCCCTTGCTTCCACAGAAAAGAGACGATGAATAAATGTGACCCAACATTTGTGTCAGACGCTGTCACCTGTAGTGCGGCACACCTTGAGCGCTGGCACGGGAGGCAGGGACCGTTTATGCCTGCTGGAGGCCACGGAGGTGTGAGGACGCCGCGCGGCCGCCCGGATAGAAGCTGGCAGCTGCCACTAGCCTGGGGTCACGGGCGGCAGGCACAGCTGAGGCTCCCCGTCTCCGGTGCCCAGGTGAGGCTCTGACCCATTGGCTCCGGCGGCACTGACACCCACAGACTCCACCAGAGGTCCAGTAGACTCCCAGCGCTGAGCAGAGGTGGCAGGTCTGTGGTAGAATCTGTGTAGAAATGCCAGGCGCCTGAAGGGCATCAATACATGGAACTATGCCCAATAAGTGGGGCGAAGAATCTCACGGTTCTACTAACCACTCGGGTGAAGATACAGATTATACACTGGGCCTATTAACTTAACATCACAAACCATGACACCATCTACCAAAATACAGACCCATTTCTCAAAACTATAAATACTATTCCCCTGTTTTCACACATGATTCAGATTTGTTGAACTTTTTGTGCAAAACTCTACACAGAAATCCCTTCATATATCACCGGCTGTGCCATTTGTCCATTTAGTAAGCATTGGCATTTGATATCATTCAGTCAAATTATCACAGATTGAACCAAACTAACACACAATTCCCCAGGTGGAAACAAATAAATATCCTCTGTGGAGACAAAATATCCTCTGTCTTTTATATTTTACTGTCCTGTTTTGCTTGCGACTTTGGGTATTTAGGAAAGCGCAATATAAAAATGAATTGTTATTATTTATTATAAAATTGGTCACACGCCAATCAGAACCTTAGGATAGATAGATATAGGGGGCCATGGGTCAGTTTATACTGGTAAATACATGGAAATGATTTAATTGTATTCTACGTTTTACTTTAAGTATCAATTGCATATTTCTACAGTTCCTTTACTTTTTAATTAAAATTCAGTTTATTTTACTACAGTACATTGAGGAATTGAAAGGTTGAAAATGTATAGATGTGTGGTGTCTTTATATTGTGTTTATCATGTAAAGAGGTTGTTCGGAGCGCCATTCCTCATTGCAGTAACAGGTTTTCACAGTAGTGTTTTGCATGGATCTCAGCTGCGTGTAATGGCTATGTTGTATTTGACGGCTTTTGTGTAATGTCTGAAGGAAAAGTTGGGTTTAGATGTCAGATCGTTCTTCGGTGTTGACATGGAAGTTTGAAGCTTGTGAAGATGAGTATGCAGGGTGTGTGGAGCATCGTTTCAAGTGGCTTGGCAATCAAGAAGAACGTTAATGTCTAATATTTGGCTATGTAACAGACATCATGCATTTGATAGCTTCATGTAATTGTTATATTTAAAGTCACAGCTTGGACAATTTAAGGCATCAATTCAACAGTAACAGGAGGAGCAGAGTATTAAAGTCTGTCCTGTTATTACTGTGTAATAATGTTATAATAGGATAAATACCCTGTCATAAACCAAATATCACATGGGGAGACATCCCTGATAGCAACAAACAAAGGACTAAAGCCAGACATTTTGACATTATCTCACAATTATTAGAAAGACTGTGAATGATCTGTTTATGTGACAACAAACCCCAAAACGGTATTAAGCCCCTAATTGCTTCTGTGTCCTCACTGTACATTGTGACCAGATCTGTTTGGCCTTCACAAGGTCCTTCATATCCCTCTATGAAGGTCCCGTTTCTAAAGATCCTACCCTTAATTCCATAGAGCAGCGGTACCCCGGCCCACTTCCTCCCTGGCACAAGGATGTGTTTTAATCAACATCGTGTGCAAATGAAATGTCGCGCCCTTTAATGTGAGAGCACTCAGGGAAATGTCGCTTCAAATGTCAAGCGATTGCAGCTAGGAGGGACTAGGGGGGAATGTCATCCGTGGAGCCGAGCGGGAGCCAATGGGCATCTCCAACCTTACCTGCGGCAGGAACCATGGGAGCAATAACATGACCCAAGGTTCTTTCCCCCTCTGTCTTTTCCCCTCCCTCCCTCCATCTCCATCTCTCTCCCTCTCTCTCTCTTTCTCTCTCACTCTCTGCATTTCCCTCTTCATAAATTAATTCAATTTCAATTTCCTTGCTGACATGACAAAAGTATGCGTTTGTATTTCCAAAGCAGAGCGAGCAGTGAAAATACCAATCGACTTTAAATAATGAATAACTGTGATCAACAGATGATAAAAGTGACATATGTTACAGAATGCATATGTTCAGCATATAAATGTTTTCTCACACTTTTCTTGTTTATTGCTGGCATCTTTACAATACTACACATTTCTCCCAGTGTTTATTTGAGTGTGCATTTTCAGGTTAGTTAAAGCATTGTTTCTTACATGTGTATTTTTGGCAATAACACAGGAGATGTACCTCCATCTCCAAATCTCATCTCTCATCTCTCTTGGTGACTTTCAAATCCATCTCCACTTCATATCAGAAAAAGGAAATCATAGTCCCATGAGCATTCTATAAGCCTATGGTGTTAGTAAGCTAGTATGCTGTTTTGCCTGAACATTGTTCCAAATAAATAGTTTCAGTTATTAAACTTGATAATGTATTATTTACTCTTTTCTGATTTGTGCTTTTAAAACAATACTTGTATGTGCGTTTGGTCTGTTAGGTGTAAGCATATATTGGCATGCATGAGAAATATGAAAAATGCTGGCATGATTTAATACTTGAATGAAAAATGACCTTTTTAAAACATCTAGTTAGGACTTACACATGCATCCAGCAGCTTCTCCTTTCTCTGGTCCTTAAGGGTACAGTCTTCCTGGCAGAGTCTGTGATTGTGACCCACACATTTTTGGTCAAAGTCAATGAATTGCTCATCACGTTCCTCTACCTAGCTGTTGGTTCAGTGTTCCGCCTAAGAAAAAAGCTCTGGTGTTCATATAGTCCTAGCTCTGTAAATGGAAACAAATACAGTGTCGCAGACTGAGCCCAGAACAGTCCCAGTCAATCAACATGGTGCTTCAAAAGCACGGAAGGGAAGGATGTAATTTGATTGGCTGTAGAGCTCAAATATCACCAACCTTTCGCAAATCCGAAACCAAAACCCGCAATCAAAATCCCTGCCTGAACCTTTAACACGAGGTGATGTGTATGCCCCATGTCCTCAGAAGCAGACATTAATACACTTAATCCACACAGTTCCAGACAAGAGAAGTTCTTCCCATTCTTTTACTGTGTGATTACTAACAATAGTGGGGCAATTCACAATAAATCCTAATGCCTCACTAATCAAATCATTAATTAAACCAAAGAAGAATGATAGAGACAGAGGGAAGGAGAGGAGTACAAAATGGGAGATTGTAGGAGAGAGAGAGAGGGATAGAGGAACATAGGAGACGAGAGGCAGAGTGAGTTGGAGGCTGGCGTCCACCTGCACTGTGTATGCAGGTTTGTGGTAATTGGGCTCAGCTTCAGATGAGCTGTGCAACAGACTGGACTGTCAGCTGTAATTATGTGCTTCACACCTGGTCCCATTCCTATAATTATAAGCACCCACCACCCCCATCCCCCCCCCCCCCCCCCACCCCACCCCACATTTACTCATCACACATGTCTGGCAAACAGAGCACTTCTTCCACATCACTCATACAGGCACAGTTTGTCTGAAGTTCTCCAACACTGCTGTCGTGCATCGCCTGCCGAGGCTCC